>NC_068452.1:2294769-2517269 GCF_023373465.1 Oncorhynchus keta | reverse complement strand
ATTCACCCCCCTTGGAGTTTTTCACATTTTGTGGAATTGAAATAGATTTAATTGTCATTGAAATAAACAATATACTTGATAATGCCAGTGAATATATATATATATATATTTGTTTTTACAAATGTATAAAAATTAAATAACTAAAATATAAGTGCTGCATAAGCATTCAATCCTTTTTTTAGGCATGCCTAAATTAGTAAAACATATAAAATATGACTTAACAAGTCACACAATATGTTACATGCACTCACTCTGTGTAAAATAAGGGTTTAACTGATATTTGAATGACTACCCCTTCCTCTGTCCCCCATAATTACAACATCTGTAAGGACCCTCAGTCAAGTACTGAGTTGCAAGCACAGATTCAACTACAAATACCAGGAAGCTTTTCAAAAGCTCGAAAGAAGGGCAGTGATTGGTAGATGGGTAACAATAACAAATCAGACATTGAATATCTATTTAAGCATGGTCAAGTTAATAATTAGGCTGTGGATGATTTATTAAACAACCCAGACACAAAGATACAGTCGTCCTTCTGAACTGAAACTGCTTAGGGATGTCACCATGAGGTCATTGATGATTTTAAAACCACTACAATGGCTGTTATGGGAAAACTGAGGATGGATCAATATCATTGAAATGACTCCACAATAATGACCTCAATTACAGAGTGAAAATAAGTATACAAATTTACAGAATAATGAATATTCCAAATCCTGTATGCAACAATGCACTAAAGTAATACTGCAAAACAACATGGGAAATGAATGCACTTTTTGGCATAAAAAAAGGCCTTATGCTTGGAGCAAATCCAACACAATATCAGGAATCAAGGTGAGACCCAGATACAGACTGTCGAAGTAACAATGTTTATTATAGCAACAGGGGCAGGGAAAGACAGGTCAAGGAAGCAAGGGGTCGATAATCCAGAGTATAGGCGCAAAGGTACAGGATGGCTGTCAAGGCAGGAGGGCTCAGAGACAGGATAGACAAGGGTCAAAACCAGGAGGGGCAAGAAAAGGAGAGACTAGGAAAAGCAGGAGCTGAGAAAAACGCTGGTTGACTCGACAAACAAGACGAACTGGCAACGGACAAACAGAGAACACAGGTATAAATACACAGGGGATAATGGGGAAGATGGGCAACACCTGGAGGAAGGTGGAGACAATCACAAGGACAGGTGAAACAGATCAGAGTGTGACACACAATACATCGCTGAGTAACTGCCTCCTTATCTTCAAGCTCAGTGGTGGCTACATTATGGTATTGGTATGCTTGACATCGGCACCGACTGGGGAGTATGTCAGGATCAAAATAAACGGGATGGAGCTAAGAACAGGCAATATCCTAGAGGGAAACCTGCTTCAGTCTGCTTTACACCAGACACTGGGAGAGGAATTCCCCCTTCAGCAGAACAATAACCTACAGCAAAAGGCCAAACCTACACTGGAGTGGCTTACCAAGAAGACAGTGAATCAAGTGATCAAGTTGTGACTTAAATCTGCTTGGAAATCTCTGGCAAGACTTGAAAATTGCTGTCTAGTCATGATCCCCAACACCTTCCTTGAAGAATTTAGAAAATAATCATAGGCAAATACTGCACAATACATGTGTGCAGAGCTCTTATGAGACTTACCCAAGAAGACTCACAGCTGTAATTGCAGCCACTACATGTATTGACTCAGGGGGGTGAATACTTATCTAATCAAGGTATATTAGTGTTTTTGTTCATGAATCTTTATAAAATGTTATAAAACTGTCTTCCACGTTGACATAACAGCATATTTTTTGTAGATCGTTGACAAAACATGACAATGAAATCCATCTGAATCCCACGTTGTAACTTTTAAGAAACCCAAGGGGGGAAATGCTTATGGTAGACATTGGATATCACCTTGGATCATTAAGAGATGTGACCGTCATTTATATGAGAATGAAGTCCCTTGAATAATATATATTATTTTTACTTATATAGGCAGGAGGGTGTTGAGCAAGGGTGTTGAGCAATGAGCCTGTGAATGTGAGAATAATGAATGAATGTCTAGAATAGAATGTCTAGAATGTCTAGAATGTCTAGAATAGAATAATATGATTTGAGTGCTAAAGGACTGAAATGTCACATTCGTCTCTCTATTTGTATTATGCCCTTGACATTTATGGAAATCCTCTATTGAAGTCAACCATATAATTTGCCATTTGGCTGCTCTAATAATTGAATATGCTATTATCATTCAATGAGTGGTGTCATCATTACACCACTAGAAACTGCATTGTTGGTTAAGGGCTTGTAAGTAAGCAACTCACTGTAAGGTCTACCTACACCTGTTGTATTTGGCGCATGTGACAAATAACATTTGATTTGATCTCTCTGATATGCACTGAATATCACCTTGGATCATGTGACTGTCATTTATAGGAGAATGAAGTCCCTTGAATTATATATGTTCATGACGTTTATATAAGCAGGAGGGTATTGGGTGGTGAGTCTATGTGAATGAAGTGTCTTGAATAATACGATTTCAGTGTTGTGCGTGTGTGTGTGTGTGTGTGTGTGTGTGTGTGTGTGTGTGTGTGTGTGTGTGTATTGTGTGTGTGTGTGGTCCAGTCTGTTATAAACTCCACAGCCAGAGTAGCTAGTTAGATCTTTTAGACTAGTGTTGGTGTTCACTATGCTGGGTTTCTCTTACAACTCTTCAGCTGATCAGTATATTACGTGGATAATGGCTTACGAGGCCGTGCATAGCCAGACGATAGTCGTAGACGTGTTATGTATCTGTGTTACCAGTGTCAAGGTGGGTGGCCTAATGGAGATGTCAACAAATTACAGGATACAGCCTTGATGGTGATTGGACGTCAAGTGTTACCATCTGACCCTTGACCAAACCTTTATAGTATCCTGGGGTCCTGACGGTGTCTGTGATTGTTCTGGCAACAAGCGTGAGAATAGAGTGTATATGGTGTGCTAAGGCATGCCACACACACACACACACGCACACGCACGCACACGCACACACACACACACACACACACACACACACACACACACACACACACACACACACACACACACACACACACACACACACACACACACACACACACACACACACAGACATAGGCAGCTTTCTCTGTCTTACACACACACACACACACACACACACGCACACACACACACACACACACACACACACACACACACACAAACACACACACACACACACTCCTCAACGCGTCTCTCCTGAAGTGTGCTGCATTGCAGAGACGGTGGATGACTCATCCTCAGGTTTCAGGCAAACACACTTTGTATCGCCATGGGTACCAGAACCCACAAGCCCTTGCTGTGTACATGTACGTTAGTCACGTCATGTACGTTAGTCACTTGTTTCAGCTATTGATTCCTGTAGTCCCTTTTGGAGTTAGTTTTCCTAACTTGAATACCCATCCTACCGTAACTAATTTAATTATCTGATAAAAGCATATAATTGACCACGTGTTGCACCAACGATGCATTATTTTAGAATTCCTTTTGTTGGGGGCTAATCGTAATTGATCTGGCTACGCTGCATGAGTGAAAAAGCAATGCAAACCTTGGTACCGTGCTGGGTAATTCAGCTATCTGATTGATTCTCTCTCCCTCATTCCTCTCCCTCTCTCTGTCTCTGTCTCTCTCTGTCTCTGTCTCTCTCTCTCTCTCTCTCTCTCTCTCTCTCTCTCTCTCTCTCTCTCTCTCTCTCTCTCTCTCTCCATTCCTCCCTCTCTCTCTCCCTCTCTCCCTCTCTCCCTCCCCCCAGCTAGTGACCTTGGAATCTTGGTTGAAGACTTTGATCAGCTGACATTAAAAATGTATGTACAATCAATTTTTGTGCTGAATCCTTTTCTTTCAAAATAAGATAGGTTGCCATTAGTATACATTCTCTATACATTATTTATCGAGATTTGTTTAGGGAAGAAGAGAAAACTTCTTACTGTCCTACATGTCTTAAAATACAGTTGAGCAAATGGGCTTAGATTACAGTACTGATTTTCACACCATAATACATCCATCCCATTGTCCTTATTAAAGACCTCTGTCTCTCTCTCTCCCACACACACTAAAGAGATGCAAGTGTGTGTGTGTGTGGGGGGGCATTAACCTTCTAGGATACTTAGTTTATGTGCATTCTGCAATTAGCAGCCTTCACAACCAGCTCCTACACCCCACTGTTCCTTAGCAACACGCCAACAACCTGCAGCATTTACATATATATGGGAAAGTCATTATGTTCCGTCAGTGAACGAGATGCTGCTATGTATAGGTTTGCCTGCCTGTCATTCGTGGTTTAGTTGATGGAGATGTCTTAGCTGTCAGTCAGATTTGTTTGCCCAATAGTAAGCCTACTACCACTATTGCATGCCCATAGCACACACAACTGGTCGTACGCAATCATATGTTTGAAATGAATTGAATTAGTTATATTTAGTTTTTTGTACTTTACCCCCCTTTTCTCACCAATTTCGTGATATCCAATCGCAATCTTGTCTCATCCCTGCAACTCCCCAACAGGCTCGGGAGAGGCAAAGGTCGAGTCATGCGTCCATCCAAAACATGACCCCCGAAACCACCCTTCTTAACACCGCTCGTTTAATCCGGTAAAGCCCCCCAGCCAAACCCTCGCCTAACCCAGACGACGCTTTGCCAATTGTGCGGCACCCTACGGGACTCCCAGTCATTGCCGGTTATGACACAGCCTGGGATCGAACCCGGGTCTGTAGTGACCTCTCAAGCAATGCGATGCAGTGCCTTAGACTGCTGCGCCACTCGGGAGCCCGAAATGATCCTTTTTTAAATGTTTATGGTTAATGCCTTTTGCTTTTTCAATTTGTTTCAAAGGTCACACACACTTGTGGAAACTAACAGGCACTCATACTTGAACCTTTCCACACTAAGGTTGAGATTATCATCAAGATCCTAAAATTGTGTTCTCTCAGAGGGGTTGGGTTAAATGCACAAGACACATTTCAGTTAAATGCATTCAGTTGTACAACGGACTATGTATCCCTCTTTCCCTTTCCTTTCATCTATTTTACAGGGGAGTTCAATGAGAAACAAGTGTTTTTATTTTATTTTAAGTCCTAATGCACAAAAGAGGATTTGTCCTGTCGTGGCTCCTGTCGTGGCTCATTGTGGCTTAGTAATTCAACTGATTCAGTGTCATGAATTCTGGTGGCAAAAAAGGAAACTGAGTCGTAACTGTGACTCAGGGGAAATTGAACATGAACTGATATTAATCTGATGGAGAAATCTGAAATTGTGTTGTTCTTTCAGGATAGGGTCAGACTGTTGAATGTGATTTTCTGCATTTTCTCTGCCTTAGTCTACCGTTAAAAATTTCAGAGATCAACATTTATGAATGATATACAGTGGGGCAAAAAGTATTTAGTCAGCCACCAATTGTGCAAGTTCTCCCACTTAAAAAGATGAGAGAGGCCTGTAATTTTCATCAAAGGTACACTTCAACTATGACAGACAAAATGAGAAGGAAAAAAATCCAGACAATCACATTGTAGGATTTTGTATGATTTATTTGCAAATTGTGGTGGAAAATAAGTATTTGGTCAATAACAAAAGTTTATCTCAATACTTTGTTATATACCCTTTGTTGGCAATGACAGAGGTCAAACATTTTCTGTAAGTCTTCACAAGGTTTTCACACACTGTTGCTGGTATTTTGGCCCATTTCTCCATGCAGATCTCCTCTAGAGCAGTGATGTTTTGGGGCTGTTGCTGGGCAACACGGACTTTCAACTCCCTCCAAAGATGTTCTATGGAGTTGAGATCTGGAGACTGGCTTGGCCACTCCAGGACCTTGAAATGCTTCTTATGAAGCCACTCCTTCGTTGCCCGGGTGGTGTGTTTGGGATCATTGTCATGCTGAAAGACCCAGCCATGTTTCATCTTCAATGCCCTTGCTGATGGTAGGCTTTGTTACTTTGGTCCCAGCTCTCTGCAGGTCATTCACTAGGCCCCCCCGTGTGGCTCTGGGATTTTTGCTCACCGTTCTTGTGATCATTTTGACCCCACGGGGGATCTTGCGTGGAGCCCCATATCGAGGGAGATTATCAGTGGTCTTGTATGTCTTCCATTTCCTAATAATTGCTCCCACAGTTGATTTCTTCAAACCAAGCTGCTTACCTATTGCAGATTCAGTCTTCCCAGCCTGGTGCAGGTCTACAATTTTGTTTCTGGTGTCCTTTGACAGCTCTTTGGTCTTGGCCATAGTGGAGTTTGGAGTGTGACTGTTTGAGGTTGTGGATAGGTGTCTTTTATACTGATAACAAGTTCAAACAGGTGCCATTAATACAGGTAACGAGTGGAGGACAGAGGAGCCTCTTAAAGAAGAAGTTACAGGTCTGTGAGAGCCAGAAATCTTGCTTGTTTGTAGGTGACCAAATACTTATTTTCCACCATTTGCAAATAAATTCATAAAAAATCCTGGATTTTCTGGATTTTTTTTCTCATTTTGTCTGTCATAGTTGAAGTGTACCTATGAAGAAAATTACAGTCCTCTCTCATCTTTTTAAGTGGGAGAACTTGCACAATTGGTGGCTGACTAAATACTTGTTCTCCCCACTCTATGTACTTCATAAACCAGGCATATAAAAAAATGGTAAAACATTTAACTTTTCGCAAACTTGAACTCTTTATAGGCTCCCTGCGTTCTTAGTACAGTACAACAGTACGCATCAAAACAGCAGCGTTCTAGTAGTATAATTCCATCTCACAGTGATAGCACGATCGTAAAGGGTAGAAGCCATATTTACGAACTGGCAGTTACAGCTCACAATTGAAAGACACGAATAAAGAACATCACATTTTCTCTCCCATCACAGTGAGTGTGATGACGCAGGTAATGCAGGGACTTTGACATTCACGCCGACTGGCTTCTTCATGTTTATCTCACATTTCACCTATGTCGTTGTCACATGCTTTGTTTTACACGGAATGTGGAGGAAGACATGTGGAGAGAGACACAGCAACAAAAACATTCTGAACGTGTACACTTAATCAGAACGTTCATTAACAAGGCCTATATGGTTTTGAGTCTATAGCAGCCCAGCCAGGTACAAACTATCTTCAAGTGGGGTCTGGTGGAGTCAAGTCAGAGGAGTTATTGACTGAACAGGAACGTGCATCAGAGAATTCTTGCAAAATGGCGTGCAATTAGGAAATCCCTTGAACACTAGTTCTGGCACACCACTTGTTTGGTTTCCTTAGCCAGAGAACGCTTCTTTTGGCCGAAGTTGAGAGAAGAAATGGGACACTGTGTGACAAGTGTCAGCCGCTGTCTGAAGCAAAAGAAACCAAACAGAACGACAAGAACACCATTGCAAAGCATCGAAACCTTTGCTCCATGTCACGCCTTGGTCTTAGTATTTTGTGTTTTCTTTAATTATTTGATCAGGCCAGGGTGTGACATGGATTTATGTTGAATTGTATGTTCGTATTGGGGTTTGTAGTATTTGGGATCGCGGCTGATTAGGGGTGTTGTATAGGCTTGGCTGCCTGAGGCGGTTCTCAATCAGAGTCAGGTGATTCTCGTTGTCTCTGATTGGGAACCGTATTTAGGTAGCCTGGTTTCGCTTTGTATTTCGTGGGTGATTGTTCCTGTCTCTGTGTAGTTTCACCAGATAGGCTGTAATTCGGTTTCACGTTCCGTTTGTTGTTTTGTATTTTGTATCGTTATTTCATGTGTCACTTTTTCTATTAAAGTCATGAGTAACCACTACGCTGCATTTCGGTCCGACTCTCTTTCCACAAACGAAGAACGACGTTACACTCCATTTGAGATCATCTCAATCAACTACCTTCAACTTAAATGAGAATTTGTTCTTTAAATAAAGTATTCAAAAAAAAAAAAAAAACATCTGGAGAGAAGCAATTGTGGTATTGAATACATTCTGGTTTTGGTAGACCACTTCGCAAAGTTTTCCCAGACTTACACTACACCGAACAAGTCCAGCAGGACTGCAGCAGCAAGATCTTCAATGACATGATTGTGTGATTCGGCTACCCATCAGGGGAAGAAGTTTATGAATGAACTGTTCGGAAAGTTGCAAAGCTACAGTGGGATACAACCCTCAATAAACGACACAATACCTTCCACAATCAAATCCAGCAGAAATGCTTCAACAGAACTTTGTTAGGTATGCCGAGTAAACTGGAAGAAATACAGAAACCGAACTGGACGGATTACCTCACAAAGTTGTTCATGCCTATAACTCAACTCTACATGAGTCAACCCTTTTTTTTCGTCTTTGGACTAGAACCAATACTGCCAATCGACCTGCTATTCCTGAGAGAAGAAGAAGGAAGAACACGGACTCGAGCAGGATGTGCAGAGAAATGGAAGACTTCGATGCAGGAAGTTAACTAAGTACATGGAGTTCAGTACTGGAACCTGGAGACCATGTCCTGATAAGAAACCTGTCACAGAGAGGAGGACCTGGTAAAATGTGTGCTTACTGGGAAAACAATATCCATGTGGTTAAAGAAAGAAGAGGAGTGAACTGTCTCGTCTCTGTGGTTCAACCATTGGATGGAATCAGACAACAAAGAATCTTACACAGAAATCTTCTGTTACCCTGTCCTTACCTCATCGATGGACAAAACACACAGCAAAACACAGAAACCAGAAAGAGAAAAACACACAAAACACTCATTTAAATTGTTCTTAGAACAGTAGGGAGGCAGTACTTCAGTTGGTACTTCAGTCTTTAGTTCAGTACTTTTCAGTTGGACCAGGTTTCAGACTTGGAGAACAGAACACTAATGGCAAAGGAATGGTAATGGTTCCTTGGGTTACTGAGTGATAGGATCGAAGGCGAGAGAGAGGGAGTGAGAGAGGAGGACAGGGATTTGGTGGCCTTAACGGATGGCATTTGCCAATGAGTGCTGGGGCTTGAGCGTAATGACTGCACATCATGTGAGGCCAGTGACGCAGGGAGGAGGACGGAAGAACAAACTGCGAGAAAATATCTGGTCCTGGGAGACCATGGTGAGTCATCCACCCATCTGCGTCATCTGAATGGAAGAGAGAGAGAGAGAGAGCGAGAGAGAGAGAGAGGGGGGACAGAGAGGGGGAGAGAGAGAGAGAGAGAGAGAGAGACAGAGAGACAGAGAGACAGAGACTTAAACAACAGTAGGCAGGTAAGTACAGAGTTGATAGCCTTCAATGTATGAAATGACCTATGAACAAAGGGATGCCTGCGTTTAATACATGTGTTGCTTTACGGCTCCTGTGAACTAGTACAACAGGGTCTGTCCTGAACACCTGCCAATTAGTATTCATTAAACAGTTGTAGATGGACAAGATACAGACACCAATGCTTAGGGAGGTGTGTAAGTAACTGAGCAACTGTGACACCTACAGGTGCAACAGATTCAGGTTTCATTCAGGTTTCGGCCAAACTCCGGTAGATCTGAATATGTTGCAAAACAGTAATGACACTGTAGACCTGTGTGTCACTTATTATAGGAAGTAATAGTAGCCTAGTAACCATCCCATACCTTACATGCAAACATCCTCCCAGAATTTAATCTCTGTGTATCATAATAGTAGCCTACCTAGTCTAGCAATCATACCATACCTTACATGCAAATATCATCCCAGAACTTAATCTCTGTGTATCATAATAGTAGCCTAGTAATCGTCCCATACCTTACATGCAAATATCGTCCCAGAACTTAATCTCTGTGTATCATAATAGTAGCCTACCTAGTCTAGCAATCATCCCATACCTTACATGCAAATATCATCCCACAACTTAATCTATGTGTATCATAATAGTAGCCTACCTAGTCCAGCAATCATCCTATACCTCACATGCAAACATCCTCCCAGAACATCATCTCTGTGTATGATTGGCTATCTCTAGCTGTTTCTCTCTCCATTTCTAAAGTTACTCTGACCTCTACTGACAGTAAAGTGTAAAGTCATGTCAGTTTTCTGTTAATTTCCAACATTTACAGGTCACTGTATGTTTTAGATTTTTTCCACTAGAGGGTGGCAAACATTCATTCATTCACTGCATGCCTTGGGCTGGTAATATACTGTATATACTCAATACAAATATTAACACAACATGTAAGGTGTTGGCCTCATGTTTTATGGGCTGAAATAAACATCCCAGAAATGTTCCTTCCTTACAAAAGTATTTTTAACTCAAATTCTGTGGATTTATTAGTGAGTGCTAGTGAGTATTTCTCCTTTAACAAGATAATCCATCCACCTGACAGGTTTGGCATATCAATAAACTGATTATACAGCATGATCATCACACAGGTGCAACTTGTGTTGGGGACAATAAAAGGCCACTCTAGAATATGCAGTTTTGTCACACAACACAATGCCAGAGACGTCTCATGGTTTGAGGAAGTGTTCAATTGGCATGCTGACTGCAGGAATGTCCACCAGAGCTGATTCCAGGGAATTTAAATTTGAATGTTCTACCATAAACTGCCTCCAACGTCGTTTTAGAGAATTTGGCAGTACGTCCAACCGGCCTCACAACTGCAGATTACGAGTAACCATGCCAGTCGAGGACCTTCACATCTGGCTTCTTCACCTGCGATATCGTTTGAGGAGTATTTCTGTCTGTAATAAAGCTCTTTTGTGGGGAACAATTTATTCATATTGGCTGGGCCTGGCTCCCAAGTGGGTGGGCCTATGCCCTCCCAGGCCCACCTATGGCTAAACCCCTGACCAGTCATGTGAAATCCATAGATTAGGGCCTCATTTATTTATTTAAATTGACTGATTTCCAGGGTTGGGTAGGTTATTTTCGAAATGTAATCCATTACAGTTGCTAGTTACCTGTTCAAAATTGTAATCAGTAATGTAATTTTTGGATTACCCAAACTCAGTAACGTAATCTGATTACATTCCGTTACTTTTAGATTACGTTCCCCTTAAGAGGCATTAGAAGAAGATAAAAATTGTCACGTTCTGTCCATCGTTCGTATGTGTTTTCCTTGTTTTAGTGTTGGTCAGGACGTGAGCTGGGTGGGCATTCTATGTTGTGTGTCTGGTTTGTCTATTTCTATGTTTGGCCTGATATGGTTCTCAATCAGAGGCAGGTGTTAGTCATTGTCTCTGATTGGGAACCATATTTAGGTAGCATGTTTTGTGATGGGTTTTGTGGGTGATTGTTCCTGTCTCTGTGTTTTGCACCAGATAGGGCTGTTTTTGGTTTTCCACGTTCATTGTTTTGTAGTGTTAATGTTTATCCGTTTTTTGATTAAACATGAGTCAATATAACCACGCTGCGTTTTGGTCCTCCTCTACTTCACCACAGGAAAACCCTGACAGAATCACCCACCAACCAAGGACCAAGCGGCGTGGTAACGGGCAACGGCAAAAGCAGCTGCAGGAGAAGGAACAGAGGCAGCAGCAACAGGAGCAGCAGCAGCAGTGGGAGATGCTGCACTATTTGGATAAATGGACTTGGGAGAAGATCCTTGATGGAGAAGGACCCTGGGCAGAGCCATGGATGGAATTGGAGCTGCCTTCCTCCGGTGAAGCAGAGTGCTGAGTCTGAGAGTGTGGAGGATGTATTGGACAGAGTCTAGAAAGAAAGCTGTTGGTTTGGCATAGTATGCACGGCATACCAGTGCCAGCACCACGCATCAGGCCTACAGTGCGTCTGCCCCGCCTGTCCAGCGCTGCCGGAGCCTTCCTCCTCTCCAGCGCAGCCAGAGTCTCCCGCCTGTCCTGCCCAGCGCGCTGTCCGAGCTACCGCCTCATGCCAGAGGTGCCAGAGCCGCCCCTCATTCCAGAGGCACCAGTGCTCCTCAGTCCAGCGCTGCCAGGATCCGCCAGTCTGCCAGGATCTGCCAGAACTGCCAGTCAGCCAGGATCCGCCAGGATCCGCCAGTCTGCCAGGATCCGCCAGTCTGCCAGGATCTGCCAGTCGGCCAGGATCTGCCAGTCAGCCAGGATCAGTTAGATCCGCCAGTCTGCCAGGATCCGCCAGTCTGCCAGGATCCACCAGAACTGCCAGTCAGCCAGGATCAATCATCCGTTCACATACATCCGTTCACCTTATCCGTTCACCTACCATTCACCTACCATTCACCTACCCTCACAAAGACATGGCGGTTGGAACCAAAAATCTCAAATATGGACTCATCAGTCCAAAGGATAGATTTCCAACGGTCTAATGTCAATTGCTTGTGTTTCTTGGCCCAATTGCTTGTGTTTCTTCTTATTGGTGTCCTTTAGTAGTGGTTTATTTTCAGCAATTTGACCATGAAGGCCTGATTCACGTAGTCTCCTCTGAACAGTTGATGTTGCGATGTGTTTGTTACTTGAACTCTGTGAAGCATTTATTTGGGATAAAATTTGGGCTGGTAACTCTAATGAACTTATCCTCATCAGCAGAGGTAACTCTGGGTCTTCCTTTCCCTTGGCGGTCATCATGAGAACCAGTTTCATCATAGCGCTTGATGGTTTTTGCGACTGCACTTGAAGAAACTTTCAAAGTTCTCTGAATGTTCTGTATTGATTCACCTTCATGTCATAAAGTAATGATAGACTGTCATTTCTCTTTGCTTATTTGAGCTGTTTTTGCCATAATATGAACTTGTTCTTTTACCAATAAGGACTGTCTTCCGTATACGACCCCTACCTTGTCACAACACAACTGATTGGCTCAAACGCATTAACAAGGTTCACTTGTTAATTGAAATGCATTCCAGGTGTCTAAATCATGAAGCTGGTTGAGAGAATGCCAAAAGTGTGCAAAGCTGTGATCAAGGCAAAGGGTGGCAACTTTGAAGAATCTCAAATATAAAACATTTTTTTATTTGTTTAACACTTTTTTGGTTACTATATATCCCAAAATTGATGTAACAACTACAGATTGGCCAAGTTTAAGCATGTGTCCATTAGGACTATGGATTTTTTTTTTTCCCAGCATGAATTAGATTGAGCAATAAAAGCCCCACTTTGATTCCATAGGCTTGGATCCGCACTATGCAGCTGTTGCAAGAGCACATTTTTCACTGGCTGTCCACTGGTTTCAAAAATATTTGAACAGCCATCCACAACAACCACAAATTGGATAATCTTTGGATGCCAACAGCAGTCACACAATTGGAAGACATAGCTTGGACTGTAGCCTACAAAATCCTATTTATTCCAGCTCGTTTCCCGCGATCCATCAAACACATTTCGTGTGTCATCATAGTGGTCTCTGATTTGTGGCCAGACTCGCTCAGGTGGAACAAATTTAAATTTGCGCCTTTTTTCAAAGCTGATTTGAATGTCTTGAGAAAACAGAGAAGTGTCAAATATTTTTTCCCGCAAACATCCTTTCTGAATTTAAAAGTAATCATCGAAGTAATCATCAAGTTATTTAAAAACAATCTGTAATCTGATTACACTATTGCTGCTGGTAATGTAATGGTTTACTGTTACCGTTTTTTGTAATCCTTTACATGTAATCTCTTACTCCCCAAACCTGCTGATTTCCTAATATGAACTGTAACCGTAAAATTGTAACATTTGTTGCATGTTTCGTTTATAGTTTTGTTCAGTATAGTAGTCAAGGAGTGGACAAAAGACTTCTGATTTGTGATGATGGGATGTTGTTTTCTCATCTTTTTATACAAATGTATTAGCTACATTATTAGCTAATCCAGACCAGACAAATCTAATATAGTGGGTTAGTGGTGGTGGTGTGGGGGCTGTGCTTTGGCAAAGTGGGTGGGGTTATATCCTTCCTGTTTGGCCCTGTCCGGGGGTGTCCTCGGATGGGGCCACAGTGTCTCCTGACCCCTCCTGTCTCAGCCTCCAGTATTTATGCTGCAGTAGTTTGGCTAGGGTCAGTTTGTTATATCTGGAGTACTTCTCCTGTCCTTTTCGGTGTCCTGTGTGAATCTAAGTGTGCGTTCTCTAATTCTCTCCTTCTATCTCTCTTTCTCTCTCTCGGAGGACCTGAGCCCTAGGACCATGCCCCAGGACTACCTGACATGATGACTCCTTGCTGTCCCCAGTCCACCTGGCCATGCTGCTGCTCCAGTTTCAACTGTTCTGCCTTATTATTATTCGACCATGCTGGTCATTTATGAACATTTGAACATCTTGGCCATGTTCTGTTATAATCTCCACCCGGCACAGCCAGAAGAGGACTGGCCACCCCACATAGCCTGGTTCCTCTCTAGGTTTCTTCCTAGGTTTTGGCCTTTCTAGGGAGTTTTTCCTAGCCACCGTGCTTCTACACCTGCATTGCTTGCTGTTTGGGGCTTTAGGCTGGGTTTCTGTACAGCACTTTGAGATATCAGCTGATGTACAAAGGGCTATATAAATATATTTGATTTGGTTATAAAGAATGCATAATAAATGGGGGCAGTTATGTGTCCATATCACATTAGTTGATAGGCTACAAATCCCACAAATAAATGGACCTTGCTGTTCACGGAAAAATATCGAAATTTGGGTGTAATAATCAATCGAAAGGCAATTTGTTGTGGGAGATGCTTTACCGCTTCATCGCAATAACTTGAGTTTAACTTGGTACAAACAAATTGATGGGATGGAGAATTCATATTCAGAGAATGTGGTATGTGATGGACATGTCAAAGACCAGTGAATGGGCCTTTTTCGTTTGATATTATCCAATTATTATCCAATTTATTCGCTGCAACTATCTCATGGCAGCATCCACCCGTCTGCAGGTGAAACGCTATGGCTCGGGCGGATAATCAAGAATATCAAGGTTTTCAAACGGGCGGAATTTCAACCAATCGCCTGTAGACTTCAGGCGGTGGAATCCAATCATATTGTATCTTTGAATAGTGGGTGTGCCGCACGTCTGGTCCTAGAGGCAGGAATAGAAAAGTTCTGCATGGCGAGTTTGGTTGAGAAGAAGTTGGATGGTGGGGGTGTACCATTGATGAGAAGCGGCCGAAAAAAAGGGAATATTTGCAGAAATTTCCAAGAATTCTGAGGAATATTACTTTGTATTTATATTGCTTACTATCAGTATATTCATAAAAGTGTCTGACTTTCATTATCATCTGCACCAGGTGAGTTTATTAGAGTCGTTTTCATAGGGATGCCGGGGTGGTTAGCTGGCTAACGGATTATTTTGCCATGCCTTTTCAACGATGGAAGACCTCAACCTTGCTGGCTAGTTGACACCAAACTAGCTAGCTAGCTAACATGCTCAATTGTTTCAATGACATTTTCTAGATAAAAAAAAAAATCATCAATTGAATTAAGTGATCGTTTTAATAATAGCAAACTAATTGATATGCTCATTATAGGAATATTCTAAAATGTCTTTCCAGCTATACATTTCAGTGATGGTGCATGCATCGCGAGGACCCTACAACTGCATCAGAACTCCTTTTGATGTTCATTGCTTTAGCTCGTGCTTTTAACATATGCTATTTTAACACATTCATGTACTGCTCGGTTATGATAATAGAAGTTGAACTTTTATTTAGAAATTCAATATTGTATAAACTATGCTCACCAATGCAGCTAAATACAGAGCTTGCCAGACAATGTTAGCTAACGTTACCTAGCTAACATTACAGCAAGAATCAGTGTGATGTGGGCAATGCATTTTATTCTAAACAGGTTTACTCGGCAAGTTTATCAGCGAAGGGCTTGGTAATTTCAACAAAGGCTGGCAATGCCTTGGCTGGATGACTTGTTTGGCGTGCGGTCAGATATCATATCGGTTTTCTGAGACGTAGAGAGGGGATGCAGTGGCACGACAGTACGCTTAGCTGCACCCTGATCCCTCTATCCAGGGATCTGGCCCAGTTTCGGGTTGAAGCAACACGGTGTAAACACCCTGCTTGCCGTCATCAGCTGAAGCTGGCATGCCCAGTTGTGTGAGCGGCGTCAATACATCTCTTGATTTTCTGTTAATATTCTCAAGTACAGCCTAATCTACTAGAGCCATAGGCTTTATCAAAAGTTCATATAGTTTTCAGAAAATGTTCCCACTATCAGTCTAGAAATGCTGAATAGCTCATGTCAGCAGTAATAGACTATTACAATAAAATAGTGTTATCGGAGTTGATGACATCATATCCCAATCATTCTTATCACAGTAAGAAATTACATGGCACGCTTGGCTACTACCTGGATCAGGAAGTGTGCTTGGTCGCTTCTTCCTATTTAGTCTAGTCTGGTCTAGTCAGCTTAATCAGGCTCTGTAAACACTAGATACTGATACAGAATCTGGTGGCGGTGGTCTGTGAAGCATTTCAGCAGGGCTGGGCTACATGGAAGACTGCAATTCCTCCACTCCTCCGTGGATGCTTCAGGCGAGGATATATTATGTTGTTTTTCTGCAGTCATGGTGCAAAGGAGGCTGAAGTGTTCTCCAAACACTGGTCTAGGGTCAGCTTTCCCTCCTGGCTCTCCCTTCCAATCCCTAGCCTAGCTGAACTGGAATTCATACATATGCAGTGTATGACAGACAGACTGTGGATCTATCTCTGTAGAGGGAGAGCCTCTAGTCTACCCACACATAGCTTGGCTCAGACATCAGGGTGAAAATTGTCATGTGTGCTGTCTGAGGAAAGTCTCTTTTTGAGGGAGTTGGTGAGAGGGACACACTGAGGGTAATGTACTTGGACTGGGAATGTGTTACTGTAGGAGAGAGTCTGATTTACAAGGAGACCTCAGAACTCAGCTCAGCTGTCTGTTGTTTTGGTATTTAAGCTCCAGATTTTGAGGATTACTGGTACTCTGTATCCCAAACTACCCCTGGGCATCACATTCATCATTAGGTCTACAGGAGAGCTTCGGTAGGGGCTAGGGGTCAACCTGAGTTTTTAAATAATGGGTATAACTCAACCAATGTGTTAACTGTTTGTGTCTCCCGTCCAGGTGTCCTAGTGTGTTCTGGTTGTACCCCAGAGATGGCACAGCGGAGCGGGCAGGAGGACCCGGAGCGGTACCTGTTCGTGGACCGCGCCGTGGTCTGCAACCCGGCCACGCAGGCCGACTGGACGGCCAAGAAGCTCATATGGATCCCCTCGGAGCGCCACGGCTTCGAGGCAGCCAGCATCCGCGAGGAGCGCGGCGACGAGGTGGTGGTGGAGCTAGCTGAGAACAGCAAGAAGGCCATAGTGAACAAGGACGATATCCAGAAGATGAACCCTCCCAAGTTCAGTAAGGTGGAGGACATGGCTGAGCTCACGTGTTTGAACGAGGCTTCAGTGCTGCACAACCTCAAGGACCGCTACTACTCTGGCCTCATCTATGTAAGTAGGATAGAAGTCCTGCTTTTGACTTCTGACTTGAGAAAACCAGGTGTAGGCTTATTTACCTTACATTGGTATCTTATTGAAGTAAACCAGTAGCCTTTCCCCTCCCTTTTTGGTATATTGTACCCAACTACCCATCACATCAACCAGCATTGTCCAATACCAAACCCACAGAGACCCCCAAAACCATTTGTCCTTTGATACACCACCATATCCCAGGGTTCTAATAAGTTGGCAATGGCATTAGCAATGTCCCAGATAACCAGCGTTTCCCTTGTGATTACGACCCACTTAGTGTCATGACATGCATTCCTGGAATAGATGGAAAGTCAGTTAGCCACCTGAAACCCAGAGAGAAGGGAGGACAACTGTGATTGCCTCCACAGTTCCACAGTACCAGCTATTCCTGTGGTCCCCCACCCAGGTGGCTGCAATAAGAGGCAGAAGGACAGCTCGGGGGTGAGGTCATTTTGGGATGTTAATGAAGCAGAGGTTTTATTGTTTTATTGTTGGACATCGCTAAAATACTTTTAAAACACCAGGAAATCAACTCCAAGTGATTTTAATTTTGGAAATCTGTTCAAGTATTCCCACACATAATAGAGAGAAACATGGAATAATATAGAAATGGTTTTAAATGATTATGTTTTAGTCAAATATTATATCGGTTTGAGCTTCTTGCTTCAAATTATTTGTAATTATGTACCAGCCCCCTGACCATCTGGTCAATAAAAAAATGTTGATGATCCCTACTAGTAACAAAGTGGGCCATTTGTCATAGTAACTGACCTGCTAGAAATGACAAGAAGGCCTCTCGACCCAAACCCCATGCCCCGTCCAACACACTCCCTGGCAGGGGCTGGATTGCTAGGTGAGCACCAGGCTTTAGTGAGGCCCTGTCGGTGCTCCATCCATTCATGTGGCTAATAGTGCTAATGTAATGGCTCCCTGCCAATGGGCCTGATCTGCAGTAATCAGCCAGCCAGGGAGGGAGGCTCGTGCTGAGTCATTCACACAGACTAACTGTACCGCCTTCACAGGGCTCTTTGTCTCCCTGCAGATAAGCAACAGCTGGCACAGAATAACTGGCATATTTTCAACCTTCAGTAGTACTGTACCTAATCCACTACTTGATTAAAAAATAACTCCCTGTCAAGTAGGGCTGACCACATTTAGTCAACTGGTCGATTGTTTGGTCGTAAATAGATTTTGTTTTTCATGGTGCACAAGACACCTGTCTATTTTTCACCTGTCCACAGAGATGGCACAGCCCATCACTCTTATGACACGTGCTACTGATATTGTAAATGGTTATATAATGTAAGAATAATGGTGCAACACTAATAAATATATTATTTTATAACAAATGCGCTTTCTCCCGTGATGGATAGCAGGCGCCGTCCGTGGTTCTGAAACGTAATCTTCAGGGCGCTGTTGAATTGTCGCCTTTCTCCATATGTTGCTTAGTGCATAATGGCGTAGTTAACCAGCATGTTGGTGTTGAGAACAATGTGGCGGAGGCAGCAGCGGAGTGAGGACATAAGGAAGCAGCCCTTGCCTTAATTGTCTAAGAAAATTGAGGAGAGAGGAAACCCCAACTTTATTAAGTCTATAATCAATAGCCTAACTGTTAAACATGCCTGGCTTTATAAATCATCCATATATATCTACATTATATAACCAATAAGACAAATCCTGCTTCTGTTGTCAGAATGAGTATTTGTTTAATAGCCTACTGATTTCGTGACCACCAAGCCTCATGCAACCTTAAAATGTAGAATAAAGAAATGTCACAAATTCAGCTGTTTTTAATCTTTGCTTTGCTGTAATACAATCTTTACAACATTTTTTTTGTTAGAACAGACTCTGGTATTACATTTAATTTATTTACTGTTGTTTACACTTTTCCAAACGGGCAGAACAATTATATGGTAATCTAACTGCTCCTGTTTGTCACACATAATGTGCACGCAGCTCTCGCTCCTATAGCCTCCTTTTTCTTGATTTTCTTGTTCTTATTTAGCTCTCGCTCCTAAACAATGATAATACTGTGATCTAAAAGCAGCTGTTTGGTACACAATACTCACACAGCACTTGTTCCTATATCCCCTCCTTTTTCTTCTTCTCTAATAGTTTCCACGACTAAGTCAAATGTCTTCCACACATCTGACTTCCCCTTTCCCTCCAGAGCAATTCCCCCGTTTTCTTTTTCATGTCCTCTGCATCCATTATGCTGTCACATGTGTTATGATGTTCTGAGTTTGTTATAACAAATATATTAATGTGATTGTGATAGGCTATAGGTCAGGACCTATTGGTCACGTGCATGCCAGTTATACATGTTTGACTGTGATAGGCTATAGGTCAGGACCTATTGGTCACGTGCATGCCAGTTATATATGTTTGACTGTGATAGGCTATAGGTCAGGACCTATTGGTCACGTGCATGCCAGTTATACATGTTTGACTGTGATAGGCTATAGGTCAGGACCTATTGGTCACGTGCATGCCAGTTATACATGTTTGACTGTGATAGGCTATAGGTCAGGACCTATTGGTCACGTGCATGCCAGTTATACATGTTTGACTGTGATAGGCTATAGGTCAGGACCTATTGGTCACGTGCATGCCAGTTATACATGTTTGACTGTGATAGGCTATAGGTCAGGACCTATTGGTCACGTGCATGCCAGTTATACATGTTTGACCGTGATAGGCTATAGGTCAGGACCTATTGGTCACGTGCATGCCAGTTATACATGTTTGACCGTGATAGGCTATAGGTCAGGACCTATTGGTCACGTGCATGCCAGTTATACATGTTTCACGTAAAGAGAGCAAGGGATGGCAGGAAAAGGAAATGTTTTTTTTTTATACAAATGAGGTATTTTGGTAACAGAACATTTCAGCCAGAGAAACAAGAAAGAAACTAAATGGCTGTAATTATGTGGCAGATTCAGCACGGACAGCGCGATAAACACTTGCTGTGCTGCGGTGCCTGTTCACAGGCACTCGCTGTCATTTGTTTTTACAACGGCGTGGCCATCGGGCTCCCTCTTGAGCTATTTGTGTCTTAATTATTTAATCAAACAGTATGCTTAACGCATCAGACAAGCTCAGTGTATATAGTTGGATTTATTCAAAGACATAGGGTGTGTCTATATATGGAAAAAATACACGTTCTACAGATGACTCTCAGTCAACCAATAATTTTTTTTTGCCAGAGACAGCCCTACTGTCAAGTTCGCTGGATCTGTATTTGGTTTGGGCGGTATCCAGATTGTCATACCGGCTATGTGCCATCCTGGGATATTCGGTATTACCAGCACTGAACACTAAGGGCGCTATTTTCAAAAAGGGAAAGGGGGGATACTTAGTTGCACAACTGAATGCATTCAAACAAAATGTTTATTGCACATTTAAAGATGCACTATGCAGAAATCACAATTTCTTGGTTTCTGAAATGTGTATAGTTTGCCTACTTTCGGTTTATTTATGCTTTAATGTATGCCGGGAACAGTTGTTTTTTTGGGAGTTACCTGACTTGCTCAAGGGAAGAACTGCAGATTTTTTCACCTTGCCGGCTCGTGCATTCGAACCAGCAACCGTTTGATTACAGGCCCAATGCTCTTAACCACTAGGCTACCCCCCTAATGCTAACGAGAGCATTGCGAACATTTTATACATTTTATCCTAAACTATTGGCAGGACAGACATCCCTGCTAATAAAGTTCTACAAGTAACAAAATGCTACTCACAGTTTGCTGCATGAACAAAACAAATATTAGACAGCAAGACTCTTGATCAGGGTCTCCGTTAGCAGGTAACAGCTGCCTTTTGGCCCATAAAAAAATGTGAAAAGCAGAGAAATAAAATCGGCACCGGCCTGTCCTTGGTAAGGATAAAAAAAAATCCCCATAGCGAAATAATTATTTTTAGCCTATTCGTTGATGGAAATACTAGTCGATGTTAATACATTTGACTGGTCATGCTTTTTGGTCTATAGGTTCATTTACATAATTTAGTTTGATGAAATTGGCGCTGGTGTATATTTGTTATGTATCTTATTTAGCACACATGCATTGCATACAGATACAGAGCTTTTGAACGGTAAATCTGTCAGACAGCGCTTTTATAAGCCCAATCATTGCACATTAATTCTAAATTGCGCGTTGAAAATAGTTTGCTTCAAAGTCACCTCGGCAAATCTGACCATATCTGTGGAGGCAATTACTTTCATAAAGACTTCCATATGCCATTGAAACCAGTAGTCTATTTCTCACATGTTCTATTGGTTTTCAACTTTCTTTCATTGTCCGGTAGCCAAAGGGACAATCCTAGTCATTTTAGCAACCCATGCTAGTTGTTGCATATTAGAATTCCCCAATTTCTACATTTCTAACTGTATTTTTCCGCTAATTACATTATGAAACACATTTTCACACGTAGCCTACTGCCCTGGGCACATTGCTGTGGTTATAATGTGAAGAAATAATTGTTTATTGCCATTTTAAGCTAAATGTTCTGATCTGTTGCATCAGACTCATTGCTTTAGAATTGTTTCTAGGCCTAGGCCTCCTGCTGGTTGTATGAATTTGGGATCTATCGTCCCACAACTGTCAGTCTTTTTGTGCTATTTCTTTCTCGACAAGCTGACCCATAGAATAGGTCAACTTTTCTAGTATGAGGAGTAGTAGATTGACAGGGGCTTTTGATTTTGCTGTTCGTTATGCATCTTGTTGGCTGAGGAAAAGTAAATGTAACATCTTCAAAATGTGCCGTGGAATTCAGTAAGAAGGACGCACATCGTTGCATCCTCAACTTGCGTGTTCTGTTAAGATAAATGACCATCATCTAAATGGGATTTCTGTCATTCTGAGCACCGTGTGTGGACGCCCTAATCAGGTTACGCACCCCATGGATATGGGTCGGGTAAATTTATCAAATGTCCTGGTAAATTAAAATGGTGCCCGTCAAATGTCCAGGGTCACATTTTCCTAAAGGAAACCCTGCTCTTTTTCCGGGAGGGGTTTCTCTGTTGTTACCAAACGAAGAAGCGAACCACTAAATTAGCAAACAAAATGCAGAACTGCAGAGCATTTAGCAACCTTTAGACAGTTAACTTAGTTATAAGATATCTATCTGGCAAACATTTAGTTGTGAATGTAACTACATTACCTGGCGCGTGCTGCACAACAGCGTGTGACTCACAAGGCTCCGGTCTGTCGTTGTTGTGTGCTTGTAAACAAACACCACGTGACTGGGGACTACTGGTAAGCTTCATTATGAAAAATGTGACAGGTGAAATGAAGAACGCAGTCTTGATCTCCTAACTGATTGCACAAGTTGAGTGCAGGCATTTACTTAAAGTAGCTACAAATATTAAAATGTGTTAAACTTCAAAGAAATAGTTTCAATGGTAATGACGGTATTGAAAAACCATCCTGTGAACTAGAGGTCGACCGATTATGATTTTTCAACGATGATACCGATACCGATTATTTGAGGACCAAAAAGCCGATACCGATTAATCGACCGATTACAAAAAAATTGTAATATTTGTAATTTATGACAATTACAACAATACTGACTGAACACTTATTTTAACTTAATATAAATACATCAATAAAATCAATTTAGCCTCAAATTAAATAATGAAACATGTTCAATTTGGTTTAAATAATGCAAAAACAAAGTGTTGGAGAAGAAAGTAATATGTGCCATGTATGTGCCATGTAAAAAGCTAACGTTTAAGTTCCTTGCTCAGAACATGAGAACATATGAAAGTTGGTGGTTCCTTTTAACATGAGACTTCAATATTCCAAGGTAAGAGGTTTTAGGTTGTAGTTAATATAGTATTTATAGGACTATTTCTCTCTATACCATTTGTATTTCATATACCTTTGTGTCAGGCATATGTGTATAGGTGGCAGGGAAGTCAGGCGCAGGAGAGTCAAACGAAGTGTAAAATGGAGTCTTTTAATAATGTCCTAGTAACATGCTCCATAACACTAAACAGGAAAAGAACATAAACAAAATATGGGTACGAAGACCCGACGCGCACTGACAATAAACAATCTCTGACAAAGACATGAGGCGAAACAGAGGGTTAAATACACAACAGGTAATGAATGGGATTGAAAACAGGTGTGTGGGAAGACAAGACAAACCAATGGAAAATGAAAAAAGGATCAATGATGGCTAGAAGACCGGTGACGTCGAACGCAGAGCACCGCCCGAACAAGGAGAGGCAACGACTTCGGCAGAAGTCTTATAGGCACTATAGTATTGCCAAGGAAACTTACTGCAGCAAATGGAAGAAACATCCTGCTTACTTCCCTTAGCAAACAGAAGATGTCCAGCAGTGCCATCAGCTCAGAATTGGCAGAAAACAGTGGGACCCTGGTACACCCATCTACTGTCCGGAGAAGTCTGGTCAGAAGTCGCCGTCATGGACGATTTGCGCCCAAAAAGCCATACCTCCGAAACAAGGCACAGCGACTCAACTATGCATGAAAACACAGGAACTGGGTGCATAAAAATGGCAGCAGGTGCTCTGGACTGATGAGCCAAAATTTGAAATATTTGTCTAGCAGAAGGTAGTTTGTTCGCCGAAGGACTGGAGAGCAGTACATGAATGAGTGTCTGCAGGCAACAGTGAAGCATGGTGGAGGTTCCTTGCAAGTTAGGGGCTGCATTTCTGCAAATGGAGTTGGGGGTTTGGTCAGAATGAATGGTCTCCTCAATGCTGATAAGTAAAGGCAGATACCATCAGGGAGTCATCTGATTGGTCCCAAATGTATTCTACAGCGTGACAACGACCCCAAACATACAGCGAAAATCATTAAGAACTATCTTCAGCGTAAAGAAGAAAAGGAGTCCTGGAAGTGATTGTATGGCCCCCACAGAGCCCTGATCTCAACATCATCAAGTCTGTCTGGGATTACACGAAGAGAGAGAGGTACCTGAGGCTGTCTAAATCCACAGATGAACTGTGGTTAGTTCTCCAAGATGTTTGGGCCAACCTACCTGCTGAGTTTCTTCAAAAACTGTGTACCTAGAAGTGTACCTAGAAGACTTGATGCTGTTTTGAAGGCAAAGCTTGGTCACACCAAATATTGATTTGATGTCGATTTTTCTTCTGTTCATTCACTTTGCATTTTGTTAATTGATAATTATAAACTATTAACATGTCTATTTTTGAAAGCATTCTTACATTACAGTTTTTTTCCACACCTGCCTAAAACTTTTGCACAGTACTGTGTGTTTTGTTTGATGTATGATCCTGTGACTTTAATGACTCTCAGGTCACAGGGTCACTCCTCTGTCCCTCTGGTGGTGCTGAAGATATTGGTTTGTTTTTGCGAGGCTGTACGTTGCAGTTTCTTTCTTGTAAAATAGGTTTCATATGCACTCCGGTCATAAAAGAACAACACCGAGGTATACAGGGAGCTCTGCCGATCCTGAACTCTCCTGGTGCCACAGGTTCTTGACCCCTGGCTACCCTATGCTAATGAAATAGAATGTTATAGGCCGAGAACTGTAGGACTCTCAGAGCCAAAGATGGTTAATAGGCATGACTGGTGCCGACCACCTTGCAATCCAATACAGTAGAGGCCAGGGACATTTCATAGGGAACAGTCCCACTTTGAAACTGCCACTGACTCAATCCTCAACAACGCTGATGTGCTCCAGGTGCGTATTGAACAGAGGCTGTTGAGGTGGTAAGGAAGGACACTTGCCTCCAGATGTCTGTTTTTTGTAGTACTGAGCAATACACGTTTTTTTCCCCCTGTGAGCTCACTGCGCATGTTGCACCGTTTCTCTAGAAATGAATCAGATACAGCCTGAACTGTGCAATGTAGTAGGGAGTTTCCAACAGGGCCAATATTCCACATAGTTTAGCGCATAAGATGCGCTAATTAACTACAATGGCCATAATCCATTGCACATCTACTTGTCCGGTCTGTGTTTCTTTTACGCCTTCTGCAGAAGAGATAAAATAATGCGTGATTGTGAGAGGATATAGAGAGCAGCTGTTGCTCCTCAAGGTGTCTCTACCTGAAAGTGCATGATCTAAATGATTGATAATTGGTATTCAGCAGTCATGCCTTATTTACTTTGAAGATCTACAAAATAGTGATTTTGTCAAGACAGTATAGGCAGCAGCTCTATAGAGATGAGATGATGACTTGGAAGGAAATAATAGTCATCAAATAAAACACATGTGAATGATGTGAATGAAGGTTAATAGGTGATAAGCAGTAATGGACAGTCACTACCATCATGGGACTTTTATTTATTGTTTTATTGTGTGTTGTTACAGCATTTAACCCACATAATGCACAGCGCATTTAACGTTTTAATAATCAAAATCGAAACAGTGAAATATTTTTTTGTAATCGAACCGAAACCGAACCGACCTCAGAAAGCACTAATTGCTCAGCACTCGTTTTTGGTCAGCTGCATAGCATTCTCGTTTCCCCTTGTGGTCTGTGGCCAACCTCAATGCCCCCAGGAAAGGGATAGCTTTTGGCCTGAATGTGTGATGTGTTATTAAATGCATGTGTTTCTGTAACCTTTTAAGTAACAGTATCTGCTGTATCCTTTGTACTGCAACAGTGCAGACTGGGAAGACGGCCCAAGGCCTGGAGCTTTGAGTTGATGTTTGGTTACCTTCATCTGCAGACATCCCCTCTTCAGTCTCCCCTAAGCCTGGATTTCACTGGAGCATGGGTGTCTGTTCTCAATTGAAACCAGTGCGTCAGTTATGTTTTTCCTATAAACAATATCAAGAGAATATTTTCTTTAAGTCCCCATAAGCAGACAGACGGGACCCAAACCACTCCTTTCCTGCCTGATGCCTCAGACTCGCAGCCTGGTCACAGGACCGCTGGGATGAGTGTGAGGCAGAGATCAGTATGCAAACACAGCACACAAACACACACACTGTGTAGATGGAGCAAAACTGCTTGCTCTGCACTAGTGCGCCGTTGGTCTCCTCCCATGCTCAGACCCCAATGCTATTGGAGCACTGGAAATGAAGCACTGCTCATAGTGAACAATATTAGACCATTCTCTCTATAAACCCTTTGAAAATTCTATTCTCCATAATCATCGCCTCTTTTCAATATGCTATGACAATTAAAACGGAGTGGCACTGAGCTAAGCTTCGCAGACGGAACAATGTTGAGAATGAGAATGAAAACATCCACTCTCTCCATGGAGAGGCCCTCAACTCATGCCGTTGCTCAGCTACGCTCAGCTTGGGCTTGGCAAGGGGGACCACTTGGACATTTCCGGAGAACTGGGAACCTAGTCAACTGTGTCAGAGTTCTCCGTTGTTAACCACAGCCTGGCTATCTGGGTACACTACTTTGTTGTACTGAGAGACAGGTTCTTGGCTCACGCCTCCCTCCACCTAAGGCATCGTGCTGTGTGAGATATATATTTTCTTGTCCGGCGTCTCACCCCGATCTCTACTGTATTGAGAGAGAGGGACAGGTTCTTCGCCAAGGCCTCCTTCCCTTCATATACCTCCTACACGTCTCACCCCCGCCTGCAGACCCAGAGCCCCACTAATCCACCAAGTACTCCCCAGGGGGTGCCATCCAGGCTGGGCAGCCGAGTCCAATCTCTCCCCGACCCCACTGCTGCTTCTGGGTCTGGGCTGCGCCAGCCGGAATGCTGATCCGTCTGCCTGGCGCTGCACCCACTGTGGCGGGCAAGGGGAAGGGGCGACAGGTGGTGTGGTGTGTCCGCTGGCCCTACTCTGCTGCCAGCTAAAGGTGAGGCTTGCAACTATGTGGGGATCTGTGGATTCCGCAGGAATCTCTTCCATAACTCCATACATACTCATCGACCAGTGCACCAAGATGAATTGCACTAGAATGTTAGTTACCCCTGTGTAGCCACATACCCCTTGCTAGTGACCCCTGCATCCAACATTTTTCTCCCCAAAAAGCGACCTAGTCCCCCAATGTGACTCATGAACATTCGTCCCGCTGTTCTTGATTTCTTCCTTTTGTGGTGTATCATTTTAATTTGGCCATTTTACTGCATTGTTAGGAGCTAGTAACGTAAGCGTTTCGCTGCACCGCTATAACGCCTGCTAAACTGTGTACGCAACCAATAAACTTTGATTTGATTTGAACAACAAATCTCTGCTTCCTCCCGAGCTTGTTGTTGCTGTGGCTGGACCATGACCAGGCTAGAGCATATCTCTGCCCTTCCGAGGGATCTGTCTGTGTACATATGAAAGACTGGCCATCTGGTGACCTACTCACCCCTCCCCTAATGCACACCATGATATCACCCAAAATCACTGCACCACGTGTCGCTTCAAAGGGACCGTTCATCACATTCTACAATGGTGATGGTGTCATTCATCATGACCTTCAATATATTGGCATTATTTTTATACCACATAACACAATGCCACAAACCTCAGTCATGCTGCAATCAAATAGAGTACAGTAAAAGTCCCCTGTGGTCCAAAGACCGAGATAAGAGGTGTAGCAGCTAGCTGGTGTGTGAGCAGACAACTTTGTTTTCTCTCCCAGAGGAGAAGGAGTGTGTGTGACTCACAATCGCATTTCCCGCTGCAGACAGGCGACAGCTGTGGCGGTGAGCTTTGCTCCGCAAGAGTCTTTCAACTAGGACCCTGCCGCTACCCCCACCCCCCACCAGTATGCCGCAGCCACACCGCCATTGTTCCAGCTCAGCAACTTGGTTAGCCGACCTTGGGCCCCTCTGCAGCCCCCTGTCTTTTGCCTCCCCTGCCCCAACACGATAGACAACATAGTTACATTAATGTGTCTCTGCCGCCCAGCCAAGCTTGGACTGACCGAGAGAGAGGGACTGAGAGATGGAGAGAAAGGGTGCATGGACACAGAGAGAACGGCAGAATGGGAAATTGACCCTTCTGCATAATCACCCGTCCCTCCTCTTACTTGGTTAATGGAATATCCTGGCCGGCAGACTGTAGACAGGGATTAACCCTCTCCTGGCCTGCCCCCCCTCAGTCTGACACTGCAGGGATGATATGGCAGTTTTGTACGCAACTGCAACGACCCCCACTTAGAGGTCTGCATTAGTGTTAAAGAGATCAGATTTGTTGCTCTCTGTTTCGGGTTATTACAATGCATCACACACAGCGTAACTCATTCCCTGGCTCGTGTGTGTTGGACTGCACTGAATAAAGAGCTGTCCTCTCAGCCGGATGCAATGAGCTGGTGGCGGAGGAGGAGAAAGCTGTGAGTGCCATGTGGGAGGAATCTCAAATGGTGCAGCACTTTGGCAGCCATCCTCCTAGCAGCATCTATATCACAGAGACTGTTTCTGTATGATCAGTTTTTGGAGGTCAGGGGGAGAGTGAGAGATAAGGGATAATAAATCTCGGCCAGTGTGCGCGGTGGCTCTGAACCAGAGGCAACCAGTCTTTTTATGATGCCTAATCATTATGATGTTAATGCTTTATTCTCAGTGCCTGTAGCAGCAAACTGAAGGTCAACCTTATCATTAGGCTACTTTGATACGGACCAGCAACGATCTTCGTTCTCTCATTCCCTCTATGCCACCTGTATGTATCCTTTCACATCTTCATTGTCCTTCCACCACCATACAAGCCAAGGTCAGGATATTATTCTGTTTGTGCTTGTTCACTGTCCACTAAGCAGTTCACACTCCTTTTCATCCCCACAGTGACTGTACGTACATACCCCAACCAGAAGCCATGGATTACAGGCAACATTCGCACTGAGCTAAAGGGTAGAGCTGCCGCTTTCAAGATGCGGGACTCTTAACCCGGAAGCTGACAAGAAATCCTGCCATGCCCTGCGACGAACCATCAAACAGGCAAAGCGTCAAAACAGGGCTAAGATTGAATCATACTACACCGGCTCCGACGCTCGTCTTATGTGGCAGGGCTTGCAAACTATTACAGACTACAAAGGGAAGCACACCTGCGAGCTACCCAGTGACACGAGCTTACCAGACTAGCTAAACTACTTCTATGCTCGCTTCAAGGCAAGCAAAGCCGAAGCATGCATGAGAGCATCAGCTGTTCCGGACGACTGTGTGATCACGCTCTCCGTAGTCGACGTGAGTAGGACCTTTAAACAGATCAACGTACACAAGGCTGCGGCGCCAGACGGATTACCAGGACGTGTGCTCCGGGCATGTGCTGACCAACTGGCAGGTGTCTTCACTGACATTTTCAACATGTCCCTGATTGAGTCTGTAATACCAACATATTTCAAGCAGACCACCATAGTCCCTGTGCCCAAGAACACAAATGCAACCTGCCTATAAGACTGCAGACCCGTAGCACTCATGTCCATAGCCATGAGGTGCTCTGAAAGGTTGGTAATGGCTCACATCAACACCATTATCCCAGAATCCCTAGACCCACTCCAATTTGCATTCCGCCCAAACAGATCCACAGATGATGCAATCTCTATTGCACTCCACACTGCCCTTTCCCACATGGATAAAAGGAACACTTATGTGAGACTGCTATTCATTGACTACGGCTCAGCGTTCAACAACATAGTACCCTCAAAGCTCATCACTAAGCTAAGGATCCTGGGACTAAACACCTCCCTCTGCAACTGGATCCTGGACTTCCTAATGGACCGCCCCCAGGTGGTGAGGGTAGGTAGCAACACATCTGCCACGCTGATCCTCAACACTGGAGCTCCCCAGGGGTGCTTGCTAGGTCCCCTCCTGAACTCCCTGTTCACCCACGACTGCATGGCCAGGCACGACTCCAACACCATCATTAAGTTTGCAGACGACACAACAGTGGTAGGCCTGATCACCGACAACAACAACACAGAGGGCACGACAAAGCCTATTCCTCCTCAGGAAATTAAAAAGATTTGTCATGCTTTCTGAGATCCGCAAAAGGTTCTACAGCCGCAACATCGAGAGCATCCTGGTTGCATCACTGCCTGGTATGGCAATTGCTCGGCCTCTGACCGCTGGGCACTACAGAGGGCAGTGCGTGCGGCCCAGTACATCACTGGGGCTAAGCTGCCTGCCATCCAGGACCTCTACACCAGGCGGTGTCAGAGGAAGGGCCTAAAAATTGTCAAAGACCCCAGCCACCCCAGTCATAGACTGTTCTCTGTACTACTGAGCATGTAGAGGTCTGTAATGTTCATCATAGGTACACTTCAACTGTGAGAGACGGAATCTAAAACAAAAATCCAGAAAATCACATTGTATGATTTTTAAGTAATAATTTAGCATTTTACTGCATGACATAAGTATTTGATCACCTACCAACCAGTAAGAATTCCGTCTCTCACAGACCTGTTAGTTTTTCTTTAAGAAGGCCTCCTGTTCTCCACTCATTACCTGTATTAACTGCACCTGTTTGAACTCGTTACCTGTATAAAAGACATCTGTCCACACACTCAATCAAACAGACTCCGCAATGGCCAAAACCAGAGAGCTATGTAAGGACATCAGGGGTAAAATTTCAGACCTGCACAAAGCTGGGATGGGCTACAGGACAATAGGCAAACAGCTTGGCGAGAAGGAAACAACTGTGGGCGCAATTATTCGAAAATGGAAGAAGTTCAAGATGACGGTCAATCACCCTCAGTCTGGGGCTCCATGCAAGATCTCACCTCGTGGGGCATCAATGATCATGAGGAAGGTGAGGGATCAGCCCAGAACTACACGGCAGGACCTGGTCAATGACCTGAAGAGAGCTGGGACCACAGTCTCAAAGAAAACCATTAGTAACACACTACGCCGTCATGGATTAAAATCCTGTAGCGCACGCAAGGTCCCCCTGCTCAAGCCAGCGCATGTCCAGGCCCCGTCTGAAGTTTGCCAATGACCATCTGGATGATCCAGAGGAGAAATGGGAGAAGGTCATGTGGTCTGATGAGACAAAAATAGGGCTTTTTGGTCTAAACTCCACTCGCCGTGTTTGGAGGAAGAAGAAGGATGAGTACAACCCCAAGAACACCACCCCAAACGTGAACAACGGAGGTGGAAACATCATTCTTTGGGGATACTTTTCTGCAAAGGGGACAGGACGACTGCACCGTATTGAGGGGAGGATGGATGGGGCCATGTATCTCGAGATCTTGGCCAACAACCTCCTTCCCTCAGTAAGAGCATTGAAGATGGGTCGTGGCTGGGTCTTCCAGCATAACAACGACCCGAAACACACAGCCAGGGCAACTAAGGAGTGGCTCCTTAAGAAGCATCTCAAGGTCCTGGAGTGGCCTTGCCAGTCTCCAGACCTAAACTCAATAGAAAATCTTTGAATGGAGCTGAAAGTCCGTATTGCCCAGCGATAGCCCCGAAACCTGAAGGATCTGGAGAAGGTCTGTATGGAGGAGTGGGCCAAAATCCCTGCTGCAGTGTGTGCAAACCTGGTCAAGAACTACAGGAAACATATGATCTCTGTAATTGCAAACAAAGGTTTCTGTACCAAATATTAAGTTCTGCTTTTCTGATGTATCAAATGCTTATGTCATGCAATAAAATTCAAATGAATTACTTAAAAATCATACAATGTGATTTTCTGGATTTTTGTTTTAGATTCCGTCTCTCACAGTTGAAGTGTACCTATGATAAAAATTACAAACCTCTACATGCTTTGTAAGTAGGAAAACCTGCAAAATCGGCAGTGTATCAAATACTTGTTCTCCCCAGTGTATATGCATAGTCACTTTAACCATATCTACATGTACATACTACCTCAATCAACCTGACTAACTGGTGTCTGTATGTAGCCTCGCTACTTTTATAGCCTCGCTATTGTATATAGCCTGTCGTTTTACTGTTGTTTTATTTCTTTACTTACCTATTGTTCACCTAATACCTTTTTGCACTATTGGTTAGAGCCTGTAAGTAAGCATTTCACTGTAAGGTCTGTTGTATTCGGAGCATGTGACAAATACACTTTGATTCGATTTGCTTCATCATCATTAGTAAATGGTGATAGTGGTGATTCCCCGTGGGGCACTGAAGGGATTTCTTAGCTCTTTCTCATTAAATGACAGCTGACTGGTCCACAATTGTTTCAGATGGTTTCTCTTTACCTGGAAAACGTGTATTAGTAAATGTTACAAAAAAAGGTGATATCAAATCATGGTGTCTTCAGATTCCCTGTTTTCACACTGAATGACGTAATCTTCTTTCTCCTGCAGACGTACTCTGGCCTCTTCTGTGTGGTGATCAACCCTTACAAGTACCTGCCCATCTACTCAGAGAACATCATAGAGATGTACAGGGGGAAGAAGAGACACGAGATGCCCCCTCACATCTACGCCATCTCAGAGTCCGCGTACAGATGCATGCTCCAAGGTAAGTCTCAATTGGTTATGGTCTATCCCTCCCTTTACCACAACCATCAGTGTCAATGCACAAAATATGTGCATATGCTTGCTACACAGGGAAATTGTATGAATGATCTGATTCAGTCTACTGGAACCAGAAAGTCAAAGCCAATTTAACCGGTTGTTTTGGGATTAAGGCTGTTGTTGAGAGGCAGTCAACTGGTAGGTACAGTACATACTGATATTAGGACAGCCCTGTCTCCACTGTGGCAGGTGCACTTATCTCCCAGGTCTGTGATGTTAAGTGGAGCCTGATTGGATCATTTGTCATGTTAACTGTACATTGTCAGTTCCCCAAGGCCAGATGTTATTGTTGTGTTTCAATTGAAACTGTTTCTAGGGGATGAACAGGCCATTGTGTCATCATTTTAGTTTTGTTGATTTTTTTTTTGGGGGGGGGGGGCCTTCTGTAAATTGTCAAAATGTTACTTTTCCCCCTGTTGCATTTGGCAGGGCATCTCCGTTAGCTCTACTGTTACAATACTCAAGGCTTTCGCTCTCAAGTTACCAAACCAAAACAAGCCACATGTCGCCATCGCCAACGCTCATAAAAGTTGTTTTACAGTCGCCCTGTGATTTACGGGATTACTACTCAATTTCAACAGCTTTAGGGCCATTCATTTCATTAGAAGGCTTAATTGAAACCATCAGCTGAACCATGGTTTGTTGCATACTAAAGTCGCCCCCAATTATTTTGATTTAGTGCACTGGCCAACTGTAGTAGTTGCCCTAAATTCATGCAAGCATCTCCAGCATTATGGTATCAAATGGCACACATTGAGGAAAAAGGGCTCGGTGGAAACAGTCCAAAGGAGCTGGTCTTATTTTTCTGTTCATATTTCCACCTCCAGAGAGAAATGAATTTTGCCAGCAATGTCTGGAATGTGGGGAGCACAGTGGAAAGGGGAAGTGAAGGATGACTGTTTTTTTCCCCATGAAGTGCTGATACCTCAGAACTATGCACTTCTCAGCACCACTATGGGCTATAAGCACCAATGGGTCTAAATCTCAGCTTGAGAACCCAAAGCCTTTAGTCACTGTAGAGAGAATCCACTTCAGAATCCACCTCCTATTCCTCACATCAGTGGAAAAATAGTGACTGGCAGAATTGATTTACAAGGAGTTGCTTAAAGAAAGCACCCATCATTCTGGTGCCAGTAACCTATTGCTTCTTTCAAACCACATACTCCATCTTTTTACCCCCTAATTGCCAATGTTCTTGGCTTTCTCTGAACAGCTCTGTTTCTTTCTTGGAATGTATTGATCACATTTTTTGCCTGTTGACATTTGGTTTATTTCATGTCTTTTGTATCTTATACTCCCAAGTAGAAATAGCCACATTATCTGTCACAGACACCCATTATTTTTTACCTTTATTTAGCTAGGCAAGTCAGTTAAGAACAAATTCTTATTTTCAATGACAGCCTAGAAACAGTGACTTAACTGCCTTGTTCAGGGGCAGAACGACAGATTTTTACCTTGTCAGCTCAGGGATTTGATCTGGCAACCTTTCAGTGACTAGTCCAACTCTCGAACCACTAGGCTACCTGCAGCTACCTGCTGATCTGTCCTGTCCCAGACACCTGACTAAACCAACATATCATTCCAGGCAGCAAACAATCCTTCCCAGTCCCCCTTTCTCTAATTTATCCAGAGTTTTTTTTTTGCACAGTTCCTCTTGACCTCCCCTCCGCTAGCGGAACCCCTCGACAACATTCTGCGGAAAAGGCAGCGCGCCAATTTTTTTAATTTAAAAAAATATGTAACTTTCAAACATTAACAAGCGCAATACACCAAATGAAAGAAACTTCTTGTTAATCTACCCATCGTGTCCGATTTCAAAAAGGCTTTACAGCGAAAGCACAACATATGATTATGTTAGGTCAGAGCCTAGTCACAAAAACACACACAGCCATTTTCCAGCCAAAGGGAGGAGTCACAAAAAGCAGAAATAGAAATCAAATGAATCACTAACCTTTGATGATCTTCATCAGATGACACTCATAGGACTTCATGTTACACAATACATGTATGTTTTGTTCGATAAAGTGCATATTCATATCCAAAAATCTCAGTTTACATTGGCGCGTTACGTTCAGTAATGTTTTGCTTCCAAAACATCCAGTGATTTTGAGCCACATCAATTTACAGAAATAGTCATCATAAACTTTAATATAAGATACAAGTGTTATGCACAGAATTAGAGATACACTTCTCGTTAATGCAACCGCTGTGTCAGATTTTTAAAAAACTTTACGGAAAAAGCAAACCGTGCAATAATCTGAGTATGGCGCTCAGACAGCAAATGAAGCCATACAGATATCCGCCATGTTGGAGTCAACAGAAGTCAGAAATAGCATTATAAATATTCACTTAACTTTGATGATCTTCATCAGAATGCATCGATAAAGTTCATCGATAAAGTTCATCTTTATGTCCAAATACCTCCTTTTTGTTTGAGCGTTTAGCCCAGTAATCCAAATGCTCAATGCGCGATCGCTTAGTTCAGATGAAAAGTCAAAAAAGTTATATTACAGTTCGTAGAAACATGTCAAATGAAGTATAGAATCAATCTTTAGGATGTTTTTAACATAAATCTTAAATCATGTTCCAACCGGAGAATTCCTTTGTCTTCAGAAATGCAATGGGACTCAAGCTAACTCTCACGTGAACGCGCGTGCCCAGCTCGTGGCAGACCACTGACTCAATCCCCTTCATTCCCCCCTCCTTTACAGTAGAAGCATCAAAAAAGGTTCTAAAGACTGTTGACATCTAGTGGAAGCCTTAGGAAGTGCAATTTGACCCCATAGACACTGTATATTCGATAGGCCAAGAGTTGAAAAATTACAAACCTCAGATTTCCCACTTCCTGGTTGGATTTTTCTCAGGTTTTTGCCTGCCATATGAGTTCTGTTATACTCACAGACGTCATTCAAACCGTTTTAGAAACTTCAGAGTGTTTTCTATCCAGATACTACTAATAATATGCATATATTAGCAACTGGGACTGAGTAGCAGGCAGTTTACTATGGGCACGCTTTTCATCCAAACGTGAAAATGCTGCCCCCTATCCCAAACAGGTTAACTCTTTTTCTGGATCTTGGGGTGAGGGGCAGCTCCCCAGCAATACTATCTAGGTACAGACTCTGGATGTACATAGGGCTGTGCTATTGGTGTGGATACACATCATGGAGCATCATCCCATTACTGTCACAACAGACATCATAGAGAGATGAGTGGCTAGGGCTTGTCCGTCCAGTGGGGGTCGGTTGTGACGAGTTGGGCAGTCCCGTCAGGAGGAAGTTCTCTCTCAGCGTGGAGAATGTGTGCATTGACACCTCAAGTAGCGTCCTCTGTGAAGAATCTCTCCAAAGACACTGGTTGGATGTACTGGTAATGGAGTGGTAATGCCACTATTGGACATTGTATGTGCATGCAAATACATAGTGCTTCCCCAATCATACTTTTGTTATGAGCCCTACTTGTCCCATGACCCAGTGAGTTTTTCCCATCACCCCCTTCACACCCTCCAGCTTTCTCACACTCTGAGCATCTGCATGGATGTAGGGGTGGGGGGCAGGGACTGGAGACTTTAACTCGGAATAAGTTCCATTCCAAATCACTTCTTTGTTTTCACTTCATTACACCCATTCAAATGAGGCATCGGTTTCTACCAATAACCAATGTAGAAATGAAAGGATACCTCTCAGGACCTGCAGTTCCTATGAACTTTTATGCAGGCTTGTCACAGTGGTAGTCATCGCCAGTATAGTCATCATGGCTAACCAGCTAACCAGTGGTTTGGCTCAAAAAGACGTTTGTAGGTTGGAGATTAGCAGATACCAGCTGCTGCTCTGCCCCTGAGCAGGTCTATAACCAGTTCAGTGATTTAGGCGCTGGTACCCTGTACTGGTTGTATGAAAATGTTGCTGGATCACTGCATAGTGTTATGGATATCATCACGGCATTATCTCAGTGCCATGATTTCATCCCTAAATGCTGTGATCGTGATGATAGTATCACATCCCTTTGGACATTGAAGTTCAAATTTAGCCACGAGGAACAGGCATTTGCTTCATGTCATTTATCAGCAGATTCAGCAGGTTATGTATACTTAACATGAACAATGCACATTGGTCAACATTTCTGCAACTGTGTCAGATTTAGCCAGCTGGATCATTTTCATCTGTAGTCCCTTAAGGGTGTCTAAACCTTTCCAGGGGCCATTCATTATCCCAGCATTTATGAGATGCCAGCCAATTGCCAGATGGAGGGTTAAATGAGGGGTAACGTTACAAAGCCCTGGTTGTGTAACTAGGCCCCCCCCCACCACAACTAGACCCACACATCTGCCATTAATTACTTCTCCAGATACTTTCCATAATCTCCCTCGTTGCTCTGGACTGATGGCGTCCAGTCAGTTACAAGGGGCTAATTTGAACATTTCTGGAACGTGTCGTTAAGAAATGCAAAGCGCTGATGTTCTCTTGAATGAAACCATGTGTTGGTTGAGAGAAGAAATGCCCATGTCAGCATGGGGATTTCAAGAGTAGACTGAACTCGTATCAACGGCAACACTGTCCCTCAGCAACATAGTTGCAAGGCTTTGTGAGATTGAAGAGAAGAATGGCCTCTGTAAGGACTCTCTCTCCCTTGTGTTTGGATAGGCCATTAGGTCCACTCAAGGCAGATCTATATTGGCCTCATAAGCTTTGAGCAAATAAGCCTACATTTGCCTCATAGGAACCCTCTCCGTTACTAAATGAATCAATCAAATAAAATGTGTGCAAAGGACAGTAACTTATGTCTTTTGATAATAGTCTCAAAGATAACGAAATGTTAAGGAAATGGTGTGGAGGAAAATTTCCGTGGATGGAGACCTCAAGCCAAGAAAACACAGGTTTGATCTAATTTTCTGAATCAAATCCAATTTTATTTGTCACATGCTTACTTACAAGTAATGCTTACTTACAAGCCCTTAACCAACAATGCAGTTCAAGAAATAGAGTTAACTAATTAAGAAAATATTGACTAAATAATCTAAAGTAAAAAAATAAATATCAAAAACTAACACAAGAAAATGACAATCTGTTGTTTTGGTGAGTGTTCTCTTGCTTTTACCTGGTTCAGAAGAACATTGACCAGATGCAGTTATGGATGCTGAAAGTACTTGATGAATTACAGTACTGATTCATGTGTTTACATAGGAGTCATTTAGCAGATGCTTTTATCCAAAGCAACTTACAAGAGCAATTAGGGTTAAGTGCCTTGCTCAAGGGCACAACAATGTTTAATCAAATTCAATCCCTCATTTCCTCTACACTCCAAAAGGGTTCTTTGGCTGTCCCCATAGGAGAAACCTTTTTGGTTCCATGTAGAACCATTTATGGTTCCATGTAGAATTGTCTGTGTAAAGGGTTCTACATGGAACCCAAAATCTGTTCTAGTTGGAACCAAAAGGGTTATTCAAAGGGTTATCCTATGGGGAAAGCCAAGGAACCCTTTTACGTTCTAGATAGTGTACCATGGGATTTTTATTAGCCTAATATTTGGAACAGGTTGAGTGTACCATGGGATTTGTATTAGCCTAATAGTTAGAACAGGTTGTGTGTACCATGGGATTTTTATTAGCCTAATAGTTGGAACAGGTTGTGTGTACCATGGGATTTTTATTAGCCTAATAGTTGGAACAGGTTGTGTGTACCATGGGATTTTTATTAGCCTAATAGTTGGAGCAGGTTGTGTGTACCATGGGATTTGTATTAGCCTAATAGTTGGAGCAGGTTGTGTGTACCATGGGATTTTTATTAGCCTAATATTTGGAACAGGTTGAGTGTACCATGGGATTTTTATTAGCCTAATATTTGGAACAGGTTGAGTGTACCATGGGATTTTTATTAGCCTAATATTTGGAACAGGTTGAGTGTACCATGGGATTTTTATTAGCCTAATAGTTGGAGCAGCTTTGATTGAGTTAGCCTGCTCTGTTGCGTTTCTCATATGTTATGGAATTGAGATAACATTTGTCCCATTCCCCCCCAATTTCCAAGTCTTTCTGGCCCTAAACTCATTCAACCTGCAGGGAATTTTTACCCTGAATATCAGCAGATTCAGCACTCCTCTGATGTTTCCAGCTGCCAAACATGGGAATGATGTCCCTGGAGACACTCTACAGTCTGAGCACCTAAACGACTGTGCCCTCCAGACAGAGCAGAGGTCTAGCTGTTTCTTTAGCCTCCCCTGAGATCCACGGCAGGTCCGGCAACACTGCAGCACGTAGCCATTTTCCCTAGAGATATAATACGAGCGTGGTTGATGTCATAAACCTATAAAGTTCTGGAATATGCTGACAATGATCAATTTCTATGGCCTTTTCCCTCAAGGGTTTTTAAAACAGCTGGCATTGAGCCAGTAGAGCCAAATGCTCCACAATCACTATGCCAACACTCCACCATCATTATACCAATGCTACTTTGTACCACATTGAGGAAGCTAGAAAATAACCATTACCCTTGAACTTTTAAGTGTTTCTTGCAGTGACCAAACCTCTCTGCTGGCCATTACAGTTCAATGGCAAGGAATGCAGGGGTGGCCATTGGGCTGCTGTATATCCTCTGGGTGAACAAAGAATAAATCATTGTCTACAGAGGTGGGAGGAGGCTAAGAGGACTCCTAATGACCCTGGGCCTGGGAGGAACGAAGCCACACAGGACAGTGAGAGGGCAAGACCTGCTGATTACCGTTTCCTATTCTGTCCGGGGCAGGGTGAGACTGACTGCAGCTATAGCCAAGTCATCCCTTTTCTGTTGTGTAAGGATTTTGGTTCTGTAGTGACAGTTTGAGGATAGAGAGAGAGGAATGAGGTTAGAACATTTGAGGAATGCGTTTGATCTCACCTGTTGAATTCAGCCTCGGTCAGTCCTGGATTGAACAATACAAGGGATGGGAAATGTCATCTCTCAACGTTCCATGGTGTCCAAAGTGTTCAGTATTCTACATGTGCTTCTCCCTTTGAAACACCTTTCATGTTTCGTCTTGAATTTAATTTATTAGAACATCTTGACTCAGGAATACAATGGCTTCAGATCAGGAGACCCAGGTCCACGTTCTCCCCTTCCTTTTGACCTTGGCTTGGACTGAGCCCTGGTCGTTAGAGGAATGCGGTCTCCCGTGCTCTAAGGGGGCCTTTCTGACGGTCCGGCAGGTGGTCTTGTGGCTGGCTTCTCCGGGAAGTTGTAGATGAGGTCACAATCAGTTCCTCCAGTTTGTGTGACTAATGAAAAATCACTTCAAACCACTACCTGCCAAATACCTGCGCGGTGCGGTTGGTCGCCCGCCTCGGGACAGCTGGTTCTGTTCCTCAGCCAGGCCTGAGCCACATTGGCTGTCCACTCATCTGAAAAAAATACACTATGTGCCGTACTCACAGTGAGAATTCCTCTCTGTGTTGTCACCCAGCATGGATTGGCTTTTGGCAGAGCTAGCACACAGTAAATGAGCCCTGTTGAAAGTCCTCAGGGCCTTGGTAAGCTCTTGATATTGTGCTACTTTTTTGTCATCAGACTTTCAACTGCTGGGTTTTTCCCTCAGGTCAGTCTCATGATAGGGGAAAGATGTTGAACGTCTCTTATTACTTTACCAGAATGGCAGGTGTGTGTTACATTGCATTATGCCCCGTGATCTAAGTATTCTAAATATTGAAGTAGGACAAGGCCTCAGGCTCTGGCTTAATTGAGATTCCCATCCCTTACTTTCTGTCACTCCCCGTCACTCCCTCTGTCTTTGCTGTGGCAGCTGTAGTCCAGTAGTACACAACCTGTCTCCTGTAATTTATCTCACTCCTGAGGTAAATATTAAACACAGATTTCCTAGACGTGTACTGTACTAGGTGCCTTGGTCTGGGTCACGTAAACAACACACACTGAATAAATGTCCAGATGTCAAGGGCTGTCTAACTTCTCAAAATTATGAATCCGCCTAGTTAGCCTAGCCTATCACATTTCTCTTCTAAGGATCCATTTCTCAGGAAAGATCCACGTTTTGAAATGGAAACTAGATTTGCTGGGTCTGTCCGTATCAGAAGCCCTGCCACTGCAGTTTAATGGCCCCATAGCAGAAGCCCTGCCACTGCAGTTTAATGGTCCCATATCAGAAGCCCTGCCACTGCAGTTTAATGGCCCCATAGCAGAAGCCCTGCCACTGCAGTTTAATGGCCCCATAGCAGAATCCCTGCCACTGCAGTTTTATGGCCCCATAGCAGAAGCCCTGCCACTGCAGTTTAATGGCCCCATAGCAGAAGCCCTGCCACTGCAGTTTAATGGCCCCATATCAGAAGCCCTGCCACTGCAGTTTAATGGCCCCATATCAGAAGCCCTGCCACTGCTGTTTAATGGCCCCATATCAGAAGCCCTGCCACTGCAGTTTAATGGCCCCATATCAGAAGCCCTGCCACTGCTGTTTAATGGCCCCATAGCAGAAGCCCTGCCACAGGGGTTTAATGGCCCCATAGCAGAAGCCCTGCCACAGGGGTTTAATGGCCCCATAGCAGAAGCCCTGCTACAGGGGTTTAATGGCCCCATAGCAGAAGCCCTGCTACAGGGGTTTAATGGCCCCATAGCAGAAGCCCTGCCACAGGGGTTTAATGGCCCCATAGCAGAAGCCCTGCTACAGGGGTTTAATGGCCCCATAGCAGAAGCCCTGCCACAGGGGTTTAATGGCCCCATAGCAGAAGCCCTGCCACAGGGGTTTAATGGCCCCATAGCAGAAGCCCTGCCACAGCGGTTTAATGGCCGTTTCAGGGGCCAGGGGTTTTGCCTCTTAGACCCCATTCACAAGCAGGCACTCCACAGTGTTTGTTTTTGTGAGTGTTATATTGACTGCTTTAAGCACAGATGACGGCTAACAGGGACCAGGCACATAGAAACAGTCCAAAAACCCTGATTGACCGCCTGCCAGCTGTTTGCTGTCAAAAACAGCTTTGCAGGCTGTGAACGCCTCTCGACCAATCATAATGCCTTGCTGGAATTAACTGTTTTATAATGAGACGGTAACATGGATTTAACAGGTGACATCAATAAGGGATTATAGCTTTCACCTGGATTCACCTGGTCAGTCTATGTCATGGAAAGTGTCATATTTTGTACACTCAGTGTAAATACAGTATAATCTGACTAGACCCTTGAGCACTGCTGGAGTCCTGCCTGATGTACAGGCTATGAACTGCTCCTGAGGTGTTATACTAACAGACTGACCACTCTAAAGCTTTAATGGGATAGCCTTTCCATGCTTCTCCACACATTGTAGACTTCAAAATTGGCCAAGTCCAGCAATCCTTCGCTCCCCTGCTTGCTGAATTACAGTCAAACTGTCAACAACGTTTTAGGATGTTGGACCTGGTCCTTCTGAATGTACAGGCCAGGGCAACAAACCCCACATCTCATTTTTATTGTGGAAAGGTTGTAAACACCCAATGTTCCTCAGTCAGTCAAATGGATAGAGCAGTCCATACATGTTCAGTACAGGTGTTTTCTGTATATGGCCAGGTATTTGTCCATACATGTTCAGTACAGGTGTTTTCTGTATATGGCCGGGTATTTGTCCATACATGTTCAGTACAGGTGTTTTCTGTATATGGCCAGGTATTTGTCCATACATGTTCAGTACAGGTGTTTTCTGTATATGGCCAGGTATTTGTCCATACATGTTCAGTACAGGTGTTTTCTGTATATGGCCGGGTATTTGTCCATACATGTTCAGTACAGGTGTTTTCCGTATATGGCCAGGTATTTGTCCATACATGTTCAGTACAGGTGTTTTCTGTATATGGCCAGGTATTTGTCCATACATGTTCAGTACAGGTGTTTTCTGTATATGGCCAGGTATTTGTCCATACATGTTCAGTACAGGTGTTTTCTGTATATGGCCGGGTATTTGTCCATACATGTTCAGTACAGGTGTTTTCCGTATATGGCCGGGTATTTGTCCATCCATGTTCAGTACAGGTGTTCTTTGTATATGGCCGGGTATTTGTCCATACATGGTCAGTACAGGTGTTCTTAGTATATGGCCGGGTATTTGTCCATACATGTTCAGTACAGGTGTTCTTAGTATATGGCCGGGTATTTGTCCATACATGTTCAGTACAGGTGTTCTTAGTATATGGCCGGGTATTTGTCCATACATGTTCAGTACAGGTGTTCTTAGTATATGGCCAGGTATTTGTCCATACATGGTCAGTACAGGTGTTCTTAGTATATGGCCAGGTATTTGTCCATACATGTTCAGTACAGGTGTTCTTTGTATATGGCCGGGTATTTGTCCATACATGTTCAGTACAGGTGTTCTTTGTATATGGCCGGGTATTTGTCCATACATGGTCAGTACAGGTGTTCTTAGTATATGGCCGGGTATTTGTCCATACATGTTCAGTACAGGTGTTCTTTGTATATGGCCGGGTATTTGTCCATACATGTTCAGTACAGGTGTTCTTAGTATATGGCCAGGTATTTGTCCATACATGGTCAGTACAGGTGTTCTTAGTATATGGCCAGGTATTTGTCCATACATGTTCAGTACAGGTGTTTTCTGTATATGGCCAGGTATTTGTCCATACATGTTCAGTACAGGTGTTCTTTGTATATGGCCAGGTATTTGTCCATACATGTTCAGTACAGGTGTTCTTTGTATATGGCCGGGTATTTGTCCATACATGTTCAGTACAGGTGTTCTTAGTATATGGCCAGGTATTTGTCCATACATGGTCAGTACAGGTGTTCTTAGTATATGGCCGGGTATTTGTCCATACATGTTCAGTACAGGTGTTCTTAGTATATGGCCGGGTATTTGTCCATACATGTTCAGTACAGGTGTTCTTAGTATATGGCCAGGTATTTGTCCATACATGTTCAGTACAGGTGTTTTCTGTATATGGCCAGGTATTTGTCCATACATGGTCAGTACAGGTGTTCTTAGTATATGGCCAGGTATTTGTCCATACATGGTCAGTACATGTGTTCTTTGTATATGGCCAGGTATTTGTCCATACATGTTCAGTACATGTGTTCTTTGTATATGGCCGGGTATTTGTCCATACATGGTCAGTACAGGTGTTTTCTGTATTTGGCCAGGTATTTGTCCATACATGTTCAGTACAGGTGTTTTCCGTATATGGCCAGGTATTTGTCCATACATGTTCAGTACAGGTGTTCTTTGTACATGGCCGGGTATTTGTCCATACATGTTCAGTACAGGTGTTTTCCGTATATGGCCAGGTATTTGTCCATACATGTTCAGTACAGGTGTTCTTTGTATATGGCCGGGTATTTGTCCATACATGTTCAGTACAGGTGTTTTCCGTATATGGCCAGGTATTTGTCCATACATGTTCAGTACAGGTGTTCTTTGTATATGGCCGGGTATTTGTCCATACATGTTCAGTACAGGTGTTCTTAGTATATGGCCGGGTATTTGTCCATACATGTTCAGTACAGGTGTTTTCCGTATATGGCCAGGTATTTGTCCATACATGTTCAGTACAGGTGTTTTCTGTATATGGCCAGGTATTTGTCCATACATGGTCAGTACAGGTGTTCTTAGTATATGGCCAGGTATTTGTCCATACATGGTCAGTACATGTGTTCTTTGTATATGGCCAGGTATTTGTCCATACATGTTCAGTACAGGTGTTCTTTGTATATGGCCAGGTATTTGTCCATACATGGTCAGTACAGGTGTTTTCTGTATATGGCCAGGTATTTGTCCATACATGTTCAGTACAGGTGTTTTCCGTATATGGCCAGGTATTTGTCCATACATGTTCAGTACAGGTGTTCTTTGTACATGGCCGGGTATTTGTCCATACATGTTCAGTACAGGTGTTTTCCGTATATGGCCAGGTATTTGTCCATACATGTTCAGTACAGGTGTTCTTTGTATATGGCCGGGTATTTGTCCATACATGTTCAGTACAGGTGTTTTCCGTATATGGCCAGGTATTTGTCCATACATGTTCAGTACAGGTGTTCTTTGTATATGGCCGGGTATTTGTCCATACATGTTCAGTACAGGTGTTTTCTGTATATGGCCAGGTATTTGTCCATACATGGTCAGTACAGGTGTTCTTAGTATATGGCCAGGTATTTGTCCATACATGTTCAGTACAGGTGTTCTTTGTACATGGCCGGGTATTTGTCCATACATGTTCAGTACAGGTGTTTTTAGTATATGGCCAGGTATTTGTCCATACATGTTCAGTACAGGTGTTCTTTGTATATGGCCGGGTATTTGTCCATACATGGTCAGTACAGGTGTTCTTTGTACATGGCCAGGTATTTGTCCATACATGGTCAGTACAGGTGTTCTTTGTATATGGCCAGGTATTTGTCCATACATGGTCAGTACAGGTGTTCTTAGTATATGGCCAGGTATTTGTCCATAAATGGTCAGTACAGGTGTTCTTAGTATATGGCCAGGTATTTGTCCATACATGGTCAGTACAGGTGTTCTTAGTATATGGCCAGGTATTTGTCCATACATGGTCAGTACAGGTGTTCTTTGTATATGGCCAGGTATTTGTCCATACATGTTCAGTACAGGTGTTCTTTGTATATGGCCAGGTATTTGTCCATACATGTTCAGTACAGGTGTTCTTTGTATATGGCCGGGTATTTGTCCATAAATGGTCAGTACAGGTGTTCTTTGTATATGGCCAGGTATTTGTCCATACATGTTCAGTACAGGTGTTCTTTGTACATGGCCAGGTATTTGTCCATACATGGTCAGTACAGGTGTTCTTTGTACATGGCCAGGTATTTGTCCATATATGGTCAGTACAGGTGTCGTCATACAGCAGATGTGAACGAGAGGCTTGCCTTCTGCCTTAGTCTAGAGTGAAGCCGAAATCACATGGAGAGACGCCCTTAGCGAGCATTAATTCACATATACTGCATAGCGTATGCCAATGAAAATCCATAATAAACAGTTATCTATGTTCCCTATGAAGCCCCTGAGAGTTATTGTTGTGAGTTCCTTAGATGTCCTACGGGAGCCACCGTACCTGTGCTAAACCCGAGTTGTTTATAAACAACCAAGTCTTTCTTGTTCTTCTACGTAAGCGGTCCTCAAGTTTTCCAGACGTAGCCTGCCAAGGCTACATGCCTATGAAATCAACACAGGTAGGCTGCGACCTTAGCTTACAGCCCAATACATTTTAAACTACATCTTTAGTCTACTTAGCATAGAGGAATTGTAATTATCTTCCCTAATTCTTTTCTACAAACGACCCCAAGCAAGCTATCTGGTTATTTTACCAGAATTGCGCCGTGTAGACGCGTGAAAAATAGACTTGCTTGCTAATTTGACGTGCTATGATGCTGTTGACACTCGCGGCATGTCTGTTTTCTCTCACTCATATGCATTCTATTTCCAGCATGAGCACACTTTTAGTTAGAATTGAGATTGAGGCTCGTGGCTGGCAGGGATGTGAACTGGAATGTGTGGAATGAGTCTGGTCACTGCATTAATTCAGCAAGGGGGGGGGATCTGAAGGGGAGGGGGGTAGTGGGGTAGTGGGGAAGCAGTCTGCCCACAGTCTACAGTGTGAGAGAGGCCCTATCCCCCCTGTCTCGTGGCTGGGTGGAACTTCCCCTGGAGGAGCCAGGCCAACCAACAATGATCTTCATTTTACTCTGGTTTGGACTCTGATATCTGCTGACTGACATACTACTGCTCACCACACAACACTTGGACGATGCCTTATTTGTTGAAGAGTGCATCTGCTATAAGTGATCAGTGCTCAGAGTTCATTTTGAGACATTTCCTCTCTTTTTTCTAAAACTGATGAAAACTAGACTATCCTCAATTAAAGCTACAGACCACCAGTTTGTCTTCATTATCCACCACAGCCCAGTGGATGTGTTGTACCTCTATTTATATCAAACTGGTTTCTGAGGTCTTCCTCCTTCAAAACCACTTTGTTAACAGCAATATTGACTGCTTTAAGCACAGATGACGGCTAGGGCCAGCGGGCCCCAGGGTCACAATGAGCTCACTGTCTGTGGGCTGAGATCAGCTCCCTCTGCCCCCTCTGCTCTGATCTTCTCTCCCTCGTCCCATCCTCCCTTGTCTCCTCTCTGTCACAAACGCCACACGCAGAGCCACTGTGCCCAAGATGTCCTCCCATTTTTCACTTTGTCACAGGTTTGAAAAGATGGTGACGTGTATTTTGTTTTTGTTGTCTATGGTCTGTGGAGGAGCTCAAGTAGAGTCATCCATCCAAGCCTGGTGGTGAACTTTAATTAGGCTATACATTATTAAGTAATTATTCTATTATTTTGAGCATTAATAACAAAACTTTGGTACTCCCATGAGACAGTCCATTACTAAAGAATTGGCCAAACACCGTACAACTGAATAGGGTTTTAAATCATTTGTATTCTTTCCTCAAATATTTGAACAACCAATCCTATCCTATTTCGTGGAGCAGCCTCGTGAAGCCATCCAAAATAATCAAGTCATGTGAAGCTGGAAAGAACACTACCAATCATGTGAATCCCACACAACGGTTCTCATGACTAGGCTATAAAACACTGTTACAGAAATAACAGCTCCGTTTGGTTCCCCATCTATGCCCCCCCCTCAAATAGTCATCAGAGTTTTACGATCTTGGAGAGGTTGTTGAGGTCGATGCATTGACATGAATGAATGGAATTCAAGAACGTCCTCTTGACTCGATTATATCCTTCCCACATCTGCAGCTGGCCAGATAAAGTGAGAAATGTTCCCACATCAGCCTTGCTGTCTGGGCTGTGTTTTCATCTGAAAGAGATCAGGGTTTTGGATGTAAAGGGAGACACAGGAAGGATGAGACAATGGTGTGTGTGCGTGCTTCTCAGTACGGCCGTGCATAGAGCAGCGGATTATGACATCATACCATGAAATGCCTGTAAATCCTTGTGCATCAGTGAGAATGTGTCAAGCCAGGCCCCCCGCCCGTCATCAAAGCCAGGAAGAACCTGCTCAAATCAAGGAAGCTGCACTGTCCCTGATGAGCCATCCAGCTGTGCCTGAGTCCACCCCCCCCACCACACACCCTGTTTTCCTCAGGCATCCCTATCTACAGAACAACCCATCCACCTCTGGCCTCTCTCCTCTCTCCAGTTCACTTTTTCAAACCAGCTCTCTCCCTCCATCAGAAGACCGGGCCAGGTCTGCCTCTCTCTCTGTGACAATACTGGGCCAAATTAGAATAGTTACGGCTACTGTAGCGAAGGACATTAGCATTTCTTAAGAGTTGGTTCATGGTTGAATGACCGCTCTCCTTCCACCACAAGTGTTATTTTATTAATGTATATCGTGTTGGCTGTGCAGGGCTGGAATCACAAGTGTTATTTTATTAATGTATATCGTGTTGGCTGTGCAGGGCTGGAATCACAAGTGTTATTTTATTCATGTATATCGTGTTGGCTGTGCAGGGCTGGAATCACAAGTGTTATTTTATTCATGTATATTGTGTTGGCTGTGCAGGGCTGGAATCACAAGTGTTATTTTATTCATGTATAGTTGGCTTTGCAGGGCTGGAATCACAAGTGTTATTTTATTCATGTATATCGTGTTGGCTGTGCAGGGCTGGAATCACAAGTGTTATTTTATTCATGTATATCGTGTTGGCTGTGCAGGGCTGTGAATCACAAGTGTTATTTTATTCATGTATATCGTGTTGGCTGTGCAGGGCTGGAATCACAAGTGTTATTTTATTCATGTATATCGTGTTTTGCAGGGCTTCACAAGTGTTATTTTATTCATGTATATCGTGTTGGCTGTGCAGGGCTGGAATCACAAGTGTTATTTTATTCATGTATATCGTGTTGGCTGTGCAGGGCTGGAATCACAAGTGTTATTTTATTCATGTATATCGTGTTGGCTGTGCAGGGCTGGAATCACAAGTGTTATTTTATTCATGTATATCGTGTTGGCTGTGCAGGGCTGGAATCACAAGTGTTATTTTATTCATGTATATCGTGTTGGCTGTGCAGGGCTGGAATCACAAGTGTTATTTTATTCATGTATATTGTGTTGGCTGTGCAGGGCTGGAATCACAAGTGTTATTTTATTCATGTATATCGTGTTGGCTGTGCAGGGCTGGAATGACAAGTGTTATTTTATTCATGTATATCGTGTTGGCTGTGCAGGGCTGGAATCACAAATGAGCTCATCCAGGACAGAAATTGCATCCGAACATTCCCTCCAGGAGGCCAGGTCCAGACAAAGCCTCACCTTCAGGGACATTGAGTAACTATTCAGGTATCATCTCTTCCTCTGATGCCTTTGAAAGGGTCTTAGTCTATTGCACAGGCTTGTGTTGTTACCGTGTCCTGGGGTGTGAAAGACCTTAATATCCGAGAGAGAGAGTGTCATTTCCAGTGACTCAGGAAGAGGTCATGGGAAGTGTCAGTGGCCAGCCGCCATCTGTAGAATCTGTAGCGGAAACAGAAGAGGGGGAAAACCCATTTGGAGAAGGGAGAAGCAAATGAAACATGCCCCGCTTCTGAGTCTGGTTTAATATCAAACGGTTTCCAATGTATTTCTTCAGATGTGGTCAAAAACATGATTATTATGTTTAAAGAATTCATATTTGCGATGCAAAGCAAACATTAATATGACCGGCTGCCAACAACAAATGGCAACATCATGCTATGTAGCCACTAATACATTGGTGGTATAACTAATTTATTTGCACGTCAAGACTTTTCTCCACAACCCTTTTAATCCGCTAAGTGAGGATGAATGGAGAGGAGATTTACAGTACCTACTTGAATGCCCAGCAGCAACCCAAACTCAGTGTCAGACAAATATGGAAACCAGTAGCACCTCTCTCTCTGTTCCTAAGAGATGGTGAATACCTGCTAGATTTGAACACGACACGTTAAATTCATCACTTGTTACATCACAGCGACAATTCCAAATTTCACATGAATTCATCGGATTGCTTTGTAGTGCACCCATCTAGCCGTCTCGTAGGTCGGGGTGAAATTCCTGATATTATTAGGAAATCTAATAAAACCAATGTTGTTTTGGCCGATTACATTGCACTCCACAAGGAGACTGTGTGGCAGGCTGACCTATTATGCGAGTGCAGCAAGGAGCCACGGTAAAGGTGCTAGCTAGCATTAAACGTATCTTATAAAAAAACAATCAATCTTAACATAATCACTAGTTAACTACATATGGTTGATGAAATTACTAGTATATCTAGCTTGTCCTGCGTTGCATATAATCGATGCGGTGCCTGTTAATTTATCATTGAATCAAAGCCTACTTCGCCAAACGGGGGATGATTTAATGAAAGCGCATTCGCAAAAAAAGCACTGTCGTTGCACCAATGTACCTAACCGTAAACATCAACGCTTTCTTAAAATCAATACACAAGTATATATTTTTAAACCTGCATATTTAGTTAATATTGCCTCCTAACATGAATTTCTTTTAACTAGGGAAATTGTGTCACTTCTCTTGCGTTCTGTGCAACAGAGTCAGGGTATATGCATCAGTTTGGGTCGCCTGGCTCGTTGCGAACTGCGTGAAGACTATTTCTTCCTAACAAAGACAGCCAACTTCGCCAAACGGGGGATGATTTAATGAAAGCGCATTTGCGATAAAAGCACAATCGTTGCACGAATGTACCTAACCATAAACATCAATGCCTTTCTTAAAATCAATACACAGAAGTATATATTTTTAAACCTGCATATTTAGTTAAAATAAATTCATGTTAGCAGGCAATATTAAACTAGGGAAATTGTGTCACTTCTCTTGCGTTCATTGCACGCAGAGTCAACATTCTGGGCCACCTGGCTCGTTGCGAACTAATTTCCCATAATTTTACGTAATTATAACATAACACTGAAGGTTGTGCAATGTAACAGTAATATTTAGATTTATGGATGCCACCTGTTAGATAAAATACAGAACTGTTCCGTATTTCACTGAAATGAAGTTGCTGTACCAGGCGGTGATACAGCCCGACATGATGCTCTCAATTGTGTGTCTGTAAATTTTGTCAGGGTTTTAGGTGACAAGCCAAATTTCTTCAGCCTCCTTCAGGCTCAAAACTTTGGAAATTAAATCATTTGGGTCATTGACGTCCTTGAAAAGCTGATAACGCTTAGCCGAGAGACAAGAGTTAGTCCTTTGGTGTATACAGGAAAATACACAGCCCCTATGAAGGAAAAGATGCATCCCCGTCTTGAATGATTGACTACGGTACCTCACAGGAGACAATCTAATAATGCGTCACAATCCTTTCCATCCACCTTTCCACTGCTCATCATGACTCTCCCAGATTGGATGGAAACTCTTTAAACCTAATAAGGAGTGTATTCCCAGACACAATCAGGTTATTGATGTCTTCTGGGCTAAAGGCCATCAAACATAGAAGTGCTCCTCCTTGGTAGAGTTACAGATTGGACAGAAGGCTGTCTTCAGGGCTACGATGCTGTTCTGCTCCTGATGAGTCATTGCTGGTGTGAGCAGCTCTCTCTCTCTCTCTTATGCTATATTTGTCATGGTCTATTATAGTCCAGTCTGAGAACTCGGCACATGGCACTTAGGCTATGAAACTTCATATGGGAAATCTGGTCAGTTATGTTCCCACATTCCCTCTATAAACTAGCTCACTGCTAGTAAATATAATGGGTTATGTACAGTCCCAAACTGTGCTTCTGGGCCCTTACTTTGGGTCAGCCTCATGCTCTGCCTCTTACTGTGGGTCAGCCCCATGCTCTGCCTCTTACTGTGGGTCAGCCCCGTGCTCTGCCTCTTACTGTGTGGCAGCCCCATGCTCTGCCTCTTACTGTGGGTCAGCCCCATGCTCTGCCTCTTACTGTGTGGCAGCCCCGTGCTCTGCCTCTTACTGTGTGGCAGCCCCATGCTCTGCCTCTTACTGTGGGTCAGCTCCATGCTCTGCTTCTGTGGGTCACCCCTATGCCCCTTACTGTGGGTCTACCCATGCTCTGCCTCTTGCTGTGGGCCACCCCTATGCCCCTTACTGTGGGTCTGCCCATGCTCTGCCTATTACTGTGGGTCACCCCTATGCCCCTTACTGTGTGGCAGCCCCATGCTCTGCCGCTTACTGTGGGTCAGCCCCATGCTCTGCCTCTTACTGTGGATCAGCCCCTTGCTCTGCCTTGGTGACAAGAGCCCAGCCCTCGTCAGACTCGCAGCCAGAACAGACCACAAAGGTCTATCTGTCGTCAGTGGTCTCCTCCGGAGCCCAGAGGAAGGGACTCACTGCAGAAGGGAAGGGAGCTGATGGCCTTTGTCTTATCTGTGGTACTCCAGCTTTGCCAGGCATGTGACACAGCTGAGAGGCCTGAGGAGGCGCTGATGCTGGCAGCCGAACCACAGTTAGTTCCCATGACCTCACACCTCACCACCCCCCACCTCACCAACCCCTTACGCTCCTCTCTACTGCCACTCTCTGGTGCAAACCTGGCCGGCAGCCACGAACTTGGGTTCATTTGGAGCCCACTGCTTCCGGGGACTGATCGGATGCCTCCCATTGTGTCAGTTTGGTCTGGTGGCAGACAGTGCTTTATGTGGTGTAGACGAGTGGGAGGAATGAAGTATTAGAAACATGATCTGGTGGCAATTACTTGGACTACTAGCATTAATCTTTACATACTAAATGTATTATAACTCTGTAATATGATCATAATGATCAATACTTTGTATTTAAGTACATTTTTTCTAAATGTTTTTTTCTTTTCTTTTTTGAGTCCACAGGTAAATAAGATATGAACTGAATATTAAATTATATTAATTTGTATATTGTACCTGTACCCCCCCCAATGAAAAACTTACAAAATATATGAAACTGTGGTTACAAAAAATCTAAAATATTTCCATCACCCATTAACTGGACAGATGTTAAGTCATGTACATTAGCGTCAACCACCAGTACTGTGTAGAGCTGTTCTGATTCTCCAGTAACTTACTGTAATCTGAAGAAGTTATGCAACCCAATGTCAAATCTGGTTACAATTAATGAAATCCAGTCGAGTTAAGAAAATTAAATCACTGGAACACTTGTTTGACAAAAAGCAACTTGTCTGCTAACTCAGCTGTGCCCTTAAACCAGCTGTTCCCTGGACACCATATGTGAATTGATTGCCCCCCATCAAACTTCAGAACTCCTGCTGTTAGGTGACCTAAACTGGGACATGCTTAACACCCCGGCCATCCTACAATCTAAGCTTGATGCCCTCAATCTCACACAAATTATCAGTGAACCTACCAGGTACAACCTCAAATCCGTAAACACAGGCACCCTCATAGATATCATCCTAACCAACCTGCCCTCCAAATACACCTCTGCTGTCTTCAACCAGGATCTCAGCGATCACTGCCTCATTGCTTGCGTCCGTAATGGGTCTGCGGTCAAATGACCACCCCTCATCACTTTCAAACGCTCCAGAAAACACTTCAGCGAGCAGGCCTTCTTAAACGACCTGGCCCGGATATCGGGGAAGGATATTGACCTCATTCCGTCAGTAGAAGATGTCTGGTTATTCTTTAAAAGTGCTTTCCTCACCATCTTAAATAAGCATGCCCCATTCAAAAAATGTAGAACCAGGAATAGATGTAGCCCGTGGTTCACTCCAGACCTGACTGCCCTTGATCAGCACAAAAACATCCTGTGGCGTACGGCATTAGCATCAAATAGCCCCCGCGATATGCAACTTTTCAGGGAAGTTAGGAACCAATATACACAGGCAGTTAGGAAAGCAAAGGATAGCGTTTCCAAACAGAAATTTGCACCCTGCAGCACAAACTCCAAAAAGTTCTGGGACACAATAATTGAACATTTCAATAAGCATTTTTCTACAGCTGGCCATGCTTTCCACCTGGCCACCCCTACGCCGGTCAACACCCCTGCACCCCCCACAGCAACTTGCCCAAGCCTCCCCCATTTCTCCTTCACCCAAATCCAGATAGCTTATTCTGAAAGAGCTGCAAAATCAGCCGGGCTAGACAATCTGGACCCTCTCTTCTAAAATTATCAGGCGAAATTGTTGCAACCCCTATTACTAGCCTGTTCAACCTCTTTCGTATCGTCTGAGATCCCCAAAGATTGGAAAGCTGCCGTGGTCATCCCCCTCTTCAAAGGGGAGACACTCTAGACCCAAACTGCTACAGACCTATATCTATCCTACCCTGCCTTTCTAAGGTCTTCGAAAGCCAAGTTAATAAAACAGATCACCGACCATTTCGAATCCCACCGTACCTACTCCACTATGCAATCTGGTTTCAAAGCTGGTCATGGGTGCACCTCAGCCACGCTCAAGGTCCTAAACGATATCATAACCGCCATCGATAAGAGACAATACTGTGCAGCTGTATTCATCGACCTGGCCAAGGCTTTCGACTCTGTCATTTACCACATTCTTATCGGCAGACTCAAAAGCCTTGGTTTCTCAAATGACTGCCTCGCCTGGTTCACCAACTACTTCTCAGACAGAGTTCAGTGTGGCAAATCGGAGGGCCTGTTGTCCGGAACTCTGGCAGTCTCTATGGGGGTGCCACAGGGTTAAATTCTCGGGCCGACTCTTTTCTCTTTATACATCAATGATGTCGCTCTTGCTGTTGGTGATTCTCTGATCCACCTCTACGCAGACGACACCATTCTGTATACTTCTGGCCTTTCTTTGGACACTGTGTTAACTAACCTCCAGATGAGCTTCAATGCCATATAACTCTCCTTCCGTGGCCTCCAACTGCTCTTAAATGCAAGTAAAACGAAATGCATGCTCTTCAACCGATCGCTGCCCGCACCTGCCCTCCCGTCCAGCATCACTACTCTGGACGGTTCTGACTTGTGGAATATGTGGACAACTATAAATACCTAGGTGTCTGCTTAGACTGTAAACTCTCCTTCCAGACTCACATTAAGCATCTCCAATCCAAAATTAAATCTAGATTTGGTTTCCTATTTCGCAACAAAGCATCATTCACTCATGCTGCCAAACATATCCTTGTAAAATTGACTATCCTGCCCATCCTTGACTTCGGCGATGTCTTTTACAAAATAGCCCCCAACACTCTACTCAGCAAAATAGATGCAGTCTATCACAGTGCCATCCGTTTTGTCACCAAAGCCCCATATACTACCCACCACTGCAACCTTTATGCTCTCGTTGGCTGGCCCTCACTTCATATTCGTCGCCAAACACACTGGCAACAGATCATCTATAAGTCTTTGCCAGGTTAAACCCCGCCTTATCTCAGCTCACTGGTCATCATAGCAGCACCCATCCGTAGCATGCGCTCCAGCAGGTATATTTCACGGGTCACCCTCAAAGCCAATTCCTCATTGGCCCCCTTTCCTACCAGTTCTCTGCTGCCAATGACTTGAACTAATTGCAACAATCACTGAAGCTGGATACCCATATCTCCCTCACTAACTTTAAGCACCAGCTGTCAGAGCAGCTCACAGATCACTGCACCTGTACATAGCCCATCTGAAAATAGCCCATCCAACTTCCTCATCCCCATACTGTTATTTATTTTTTATTTTTTACTCCTTTGCACTCCAGTATCTCTACTTGCACATTCATCTTTTGCACATCTATCATTCCAGTTTTTAATTGCTAAATTGTTTTGCCACTATGGCCTATTTATTGCCTACCTCGCTTATCTTACCTCATTTTCACACACTGTATATAGACTTTTTTTCTATTGTGTTATTGACTGTATGTTTGTTTACTCCATGTGTAACTCTGTTGTTTGTGTCACACTGCTTTGCTTTATCTTGGCCAGGTCGCAGTCGCAGTTGTAAATGAGAACTTGTTCTCAACTAGCCTACCTGGTTAAATAAAGATGAAATAAAAACATGTAATAAAAAACCCATTGTGGCGCCCCCGTTCACCTCAGCCAATTAGATGAGAAGGTGCTCCGTGATTGGCTTGTTGTCGGCAAACTGTTTCAACCTCACTGTCACTTCAAATGGCTCCCTCCTGCTTCTTCCTGATTCTCTAGGTGTTAAACCAGAGCTTCTTTCTCTCTCTTTCTCCTCTCTCTCTCTCTCCTCTATCTCCTGCTGACTGTAAATCACATTGATGCTCTGCCTTCTTCCTAGAGAGCTGTGTTTCTATCATCAGCCAACCAGTTCAGTGATACAGGGCTCTAAAATAACAAGTCTGTACATACAGGGAAAGATGGCATTTGGTTGCAGTATTGCGCCTACCGTGGTCTGGCTGAGTTCAATGAGTTCATGTGTAAACTGTTTTCACATAGGCTACATGTACATGATGGACATAGCCGACATACAGCCTTAGAAAAAAAGGTGCTATTTAGAACCCTTTTGGTTTCCATGTATAACCCTTTCCACAGAAGGTTCTACATGGAATCAAAAAGAGTTCTACCTGGAACCAAAAGGGGTTCTATGGGGACAGCCGAAGAACCCTTTTGGAACTCTTTGTGTGTGTAGCTTTCAGCAGTTTTTACGCTCAGCTTCCCTCAATTCCCCAGCCTAATAGCGACAAGGTACACTATCAGCCCTTATCTCTGTAACGCAGAGGTTTGGCACTACAAAGCTTTCCTTTGAAAGACTCCTCGATTCCTCCTCCATTTTGTGTGCCTCAGAACACCTGTGAAATGTCTGGATCCTGAGGCTTTTGAAATGTTTAGTGAAATTACATTTCGTTCCTGGTGCAGACAATGACCTTCAACCTGTTTGAAGGGAGTATCTCATTCGATGGCAAACTCACCAAGCTCAGTAAAGTTGGCTATGTTCTGTAAAATGACTTTGGTGTCAGCCAGTGATACATTTGGTACAAGAACTCATTTCATTTTGAAAGAGGGATTTGGGGGATTGGGCCATTGCCCGATGAGTATGCTAAATGCTGACACTGTGTATAATTTCTCTCTCTCTTTCTCTCTCCCCCCATTTCTCTATTTTCCTCTCTCCCCCCCTCCTCTCTCCCCCCCTCTCTCTCCCTCTTTCTCTCTCCCTCCCAGACCGAGAGGACCAATCAATTCTCTGCACGTGAGTAACCTCTGAGCCGTGTCTGCCCAGCCCTTTTCTTCTCTCTTTTCGTGTTCTGTGTTGCATGGGTTGCTGGATTTACAGTGTCTTCTCAGTTTGATTCCTTGCATCCAGCCTGCATAGTATCATACCACACGTCACTGGTTTGGACCAGATGGTTTAGAAAGGTCATGCAGCACCAGCTTAATTGCATAACATTCACGACTCAATTATCTTTGTTATGCGCGTCTCTTCCTCACTTAGTAGTCCCGAAAATGAAATGTGAAATGACCTGCTGCATTGCATTCCTGCAGAAGCTCTATTCAACACCGAATGAAGTGTATGGTTTATTATTATTCGACCATGCTGGTCATTTATGAACATTTGAACATCTTGGTCATGTTCTGTTATAATCTCTACCCGGCACAGCCAGAAGAGGACTGGCCACCCCACATAGCCCGGTTCCTCTCTAGGTTTCTTCCTAGGTTTTGGCCTTTCTAGGGAGTTTTTCCTAGCCACCGTGCTTTTACACCTGCATTGTTTGCTGTTTGGGGTTTAAGGCTGGGTTTCTGTACAGCACTTTGAGATATCAGCTGATGTACGAAGGGCTATATAAATGATTTGTAGCCTGTTGAAGCCGACATGAATGTACTTAGCACTGATTATAGGTCGAAGGAGGAATCGATTGAATTGAACGAGAACAGAGCCAGAGGCCTCTATGACTATTTCAAAAGGAGCAACTTAGTGACACAGAACAGTGACACAGACACTTACGGGAAAGAGACTTAGGCTTGGGGCAGGGAAGCTGGGAAATGTTTGGTATTTCTGCCGCGCACACACACACATACACACACACACACACTTTACCCTTTACCCGTTGGCTGTATTCCAGTCTTGCGCCCAATATCTACAGATGACAGGACTGCTGCCAAGAAACATGTCAGCGTGGCATCTCATCGTAAGCCTCTGTGACAGGCCTACACCGATGATGTGTGAAAGAGTATACAGGGTAACGTTTCTCCAGGTGTGTGTGTGTGTTCTCTCCCTGCGCTGGTCTGAACCCGATCCACCACCACCCAAAATGTCCCTGGAGCCGCCAGGGCTACAAGCCACCAGTCAACACATATTTTCCTAACCTCTCACCATACATGACTAAGTCTGGGGAAGCATGGAAGAATTTGGATGGATGTCGGAAGTGTGGCTTGAACACTATCATAAAATCTACCATCTGCTCTGATGCTTTTATATGCCAACTGTGACACACACACACACACACACACACACACACACACACACACACACACACACACACACACACACACACACACACACACACACACACACACACACACACACACACACACACACACACACACACACACACACACACACACACACACACTGTAGGAGATGGTGGTCATCTGTAAATGCTGCACAGAGATGCCATGTGATTGTAAGTCAGTCCCTGAGAATATGAGTCGTCTCCTCTGAAGCAAGGCGAACCAACCTGAGGAATCTAACACTTAAAGTTCAATGCCAACCTCATGGACATTGACGCAATCACTCACTCACGGTCTGTGTCCAAAATAGCACCCTAATGCCTAGATAGTGCACTACTTTTGACCAGAGCCCCTTCATTTCAGACGCAGCCAGAAACACCCTCTGTTCCCGGTGGTTATTGAGCTCAACACTAAACACACAACTCATCAGCCATACAACATATTCATAATACTAGACTAGACTACGATAGGACTTCACCACATAGCCAGGTAAGGGGAATATGAAGGAAACTACATGTGACTTTGTTATGGTAATTGGTTTTACACTCAGTGAGTATTCAGGGGCCTTGTCATTTCTTTGAAGATCATCATGTCGTTAGTTTTATTTTGCAGATCATTTTGCTCAAATAGATATAACCTAGCATTGAGCTTGAGATCTGGGAGAAGGTTCAATGTTAACCACCTGTGATTACGTAGAATGAGTACCTATTTTAAAACCACTGGTATGCATTGTGTGTTGACGTTACTGTACAGTAAGTGTCACTTGGGGATAGGATTCTTTCTGCATGGCTTGAAGAGCTTGCAAAAACATACTTCCTTGCTCTAAAGCTGTCATCGCTGTGGGTCCGTGAGTCCCGCCCTCAACCACAGCTGCTGAACTAAACTAGCGCATAGAAAATAAACAGCACATATAGATACACAAAAGCCCAGCTACACCGCCTCATCCGATGAACCTTGCACCTGTGGTTTATTTTCATTCATTTGTTGTTTAGCGGCGTTGCAGGGAGCAGAGCGTGGCTAGCTCCCTCTACCCAAGCTCAAGACTGTTTATGGAGTTTCCCAAGTGCCATAATCTCCTCGCAAAAACATCTGCCAGTCAGAAATACAGTTCCGACACACACACACACACACACACACACACACACACACACACACACACACACACACACACACACACACACACACACACACACACACACACACACACACACACACACACACACACACACACACACACACACACACACACACACACACACACACACACACTTCATTCATCCCCATCTACTAACCTAGGAATCTGTCTTGTGTGTTTTCTATCTTCTCAGAGGTGAATCTGGTGCTGGCAAGACAGAAAACACTAAAAAGGTCATCCAGTACCTTGCACATGTGGCTTCCTCCCATAAAGGAAAAAAAGACCACAGCATTCCTGTAAGTGTAAGTTTCTGTCTTTTCTTTCACTATATTCCCCCTGCCATGTTTATCTCCCTTCCACACCTCTAGATCTCCCCCTAAGCCCTGTTCTAAATGTCACAGTTACAGTATGTCTTTCTATTGAGGGGTAATTGATGAAAGAGGAGAGTTAACAACTTGTACGGCCCACAATGTCCCCCTAATACCAGGCCAGTCTAATCCACAATGTCCCCCTAATACCAGGCCAGTCTGATCCACAATGTCCCCCTAATACCAGGCCAGTCTGATTCACAATGTCCCCCTAATACCAGGCCAGTCTGATTCACAATGTCCCCCTAATACCAGGCCAGTCTGATCCACAATGTCCCCCTAATACCAGGCCAGTCTGATCCACAATGTCCCCCTAATACCCGGCCAGTCTAATCCACAATGTCCCCCTAATACCAGGCCAGTCTGATCCACAAAGTCCCCTAATACCAGGCCAGTCTGATCCACAAAGTCCCCTAATACGAGGCCAGTCTGATCCACAAAGTCCCCTAATACCAGGCCAGTCTGATCCACAAAGTCCCCTAATACGAGGCCAGTCTGATCCACAATGTCCCCCTAATACCAGGCCAGTCTGATCCACAATGTCCCCCTAATACCAGGCCAGTCTGATCCACAAAGTCCCCTAATACCAGGCCAGTTTATTCCACAGTGTCCCCCTAATACCTGGCCAGTCTAATCCACAATGTCCCCCTAATACCTGGCCAGTTTAATCCACAATGTCCCCCTAATTCCAGGACATTCTGATCCACAAAGTCCCCTAATACCGGGCCAGTCTGATCCACAATGTCCCCCTAATACCAGGCCAGTCTGATCCACAAAGTCCTCTAATACCAGGCCAGTTTAATCCACAATGTCCCCCTAATACCTTGCCAGTCTAATTCACAATGTCCCCCTAATTCCAGGACAGTTTGATCCACAATGTCCCCCTAATACCAGGACAGTTTTATCCACAATGTCCCCCTAATACCAGGATAGTTTTATCCACAATGTCCCCCTAATACCAGGCCAGTCTAATTCACAATGCCCCTCTAATACCAGGCCAGTCTGAGTCACAATGTCCCCCTAATACCAAGCCAGACTAATTCACAATGCCCCTCTAATACCAGGCCAGTCTGAGTCACAATGTCCCCCTAATACCAAACCAGACTAATTCACAATGCCCCTCTAATACCAGGCCAGTCTGAGTCACAATGTCCCCCTAATACCAAACCAGACTAATTCACAATGCCCCTCTAATACCAGGCCAGTCTGAGTCACAATGTCCCCCTAATACCAAGCCAGACTAATTCACAATGTCCCTCTAATACCAGGCCAGTCTGAGCCACAATGTCCCCCTAATACCAGGCCAGTTTGATCCACAATGTCCCCCTAATACCAGGTCAGTTTGATCCACAATGTCCCCCTAATACCAGGCCAGTTTTATCCACAATGTCCCCCTACTACCAGGCCAGTTTGATCCACAATGTCCCCCTAATACCTGGCCAGTTTGATCCACAATGTCCCCATAATGCCGTGCCAGTCTAATTCACAATGTCCCCCTAATTCCAGGCCAGTCTGAGTCACAATGTCCCCCTAATACCAAGCCAGACTAATTCACAATGCCCCTCTAATACCAGGCCAGTCTGAGTCAAAATGTCCCCTAATACCAAGCCAGTCTAATTCACAATGCCCCTCTAATACCAGGCCAGTCTGAGTCACAATGTCCCCCTAATACCAAGCCAGTCTAATTCACAATGCCCCTCTAATACCAGGCCAGTCTGAGTCACAATGTCCCCCTAATACGAAATCAGACTAATTCACAATGTCCCCCTAATACCAAGCCAGTCTAATTCACAATGCCCCTCTAATACCAGGCCAGTCTGAGCCACAATGTCCCCCTAATACCAGGCCAGTTTGATCCACAATGTCCCCCTAATACCAGGCCAGTTTGATCCACAATGTCCCCCTAATACCAGGCCAGTCTGAGCCACAATGTCCCCATAATACCAGGCCAGTTTGATCCACAATGTCCCCCTAATACCAGGCCAGTTTGATCCACAATGTCCCCCTAATACCAGGCCAGTTTGATCCACAATGTCCCCCTAATACCAGGCCAGTTTGATCCACAATGTCCCCCTAATACCAGGCCAGTTTGATCCACAATGTCCCATAATACCTTGCCAGTCTAATTCACAATGTCCCCCTAATTCCAGGACAGTTTGATCCACAATATCCCTCTAATACCAGGCCAGTTTGATCCACAATGTCCCCCTAATACCAGGCCAGTTTGATCCACAATGTCCCCCTAATACCAGGCCAGTCTGATCTACAATGTCCCCCTAATACCAGGATAGTTTTATCCACAATGTCCCCCTAATACCAGGCCAGTCTAATTCACAATGCCCCTCTAATACCAGGCCAGTCTGAGTCACAATGTCCCCCTAATACCAAGCCAGACTAATTCACAATGTCCCTCTAATACCAGGCCAGTCTGAGCCACAATGTCCCCCTAATACCAGGCCAGTTTGATCCACAATGTCCCCCTAATACCAGGTCAGTTTGATCCACAATGTCCCCCTAATACCAGGCCAGTTTGATCCACAATGTCCCCCTAATACGAGGCCAGTTTGATCCACAATGTCCCCATAATACCTTGACAGTCTAATTCACAATGTCCCCCTAATTCCAGGGAAGTTTGATCCACAATGTCCCTCTAATACCAGGACAGTTTGATCCACAATGTCCCCCTAATACCAGGCCAGTCTAATTCACAATGTCCCCCTAAAACCAGGCCAGTCTAATTCACAATGCCCCTCTAATACCAGGCCAGTCTGAGTCACAATGTCCCCCTAATACCAAGCCAGACTAATTCACAATGCCCCTCTAATACCAGGCCAGTCTGAGCCACAATGTCCCCCTAATACCAGGGCAGTTTGATCCACAATGTCCCCCTAATACCAGGTCAGTTTGATCCACAATGTCCCCCTAATACCAGGCCAGTTTGATCCACAATGTCCCCATAATACCAGGCCAGTTTGATCCACAATGTCCCCCTAATAACAGGGCAGTTTGATCCACAATGTCCCCCTAATACCAGGCCAGTTTGATCCACAATGTCCCCCTAATACCAGGTCAGTTTGATCCACAATGTCCCCCTAATACCAGGCCAGTTTGATTCACAATGTCCCCATAATACCAGGCCAGTTTGATCCACAATGTCCCCATAATACCAGTCCAGTTTGATCCACAATGTCCCCATAATACCAGGCCAGTCTGATCCACAATGTCCCCCTAATAACAGGGCAGTCTGATCCACAATGTCCCCCTAATAACAGGGCAGTCTGATCCACAATGTCCCCCTAATAACAGGGCAGTCTGATCCACAATGTCCCCCTAATAACAGGGCAGTCTGATCCACAATGTCCCCCTAATAACAGGGCAGTTTGATCCACAATGTCCCCCTAATAACAGGGCAGTCTGATCCACAATGTCCCCCTAATAACAGGGCAGTCTGATCCACAATGTCCCCCTAATAACAGGGCAGTTTGATCCACAATGTCCCCCTAATAACAGGGCAGTCTGATCCACAATGTCCCCCTAATAACAGGGCAGTCTGATCCACAATGTCCCCCTAATAACAGGGCAGTCTGATCCACAATGTCCCCCTAATACCAAGCCAGTTTGATCCACAATGTCCCCCTAATACCTGGCCAGTTTGATCCACTGGTATTTAAAGTACAGTGGATTAACTCCGACCCTTGTTAATCCATATCAGATAGATCCATATGATAATGGGGGTATAATCATTAGAGAACAACAGTATCTGACAGTGGACATGGGCTGTGTGATGAGGTCACGAAAGAGTCAGGTCCTTCTGTAGTTATGTGATGCTGGAACATTACCACGGCAGTCAAAAATAGGCTCATTAAGCAATAAGGCACGAGTGGGTGGGGTATATGGCCAATATATCACAGCTAAGGGCTGTTCTTAGGCACGACACAACGCGGAGCTATTATAAACTGGTTACCAACTTAATTAGAACAGTAAAAATACATGTTTTGTCATACTCGTGGTATTCAGTGTGATATACCATGGCTTTCAGTCAATCAGCATTCAGGGCTCGAACCACCCAGTTTATAAAAATTTACCAATTGATAAAATGTGCCAATATATACAGATGTTTTTTTTGCATAACATGCCTGTAAATGTGTTAAGAATCCATATAGACGAGCTCCAGTCCCATGATGTGTGTTGCCAAAGTGAACACATCCTACAGTAGTACCTATAGTGGGCTCTATAGATTGCGCTGGCGTGCACAACCCTCTAACATATTTGCATTTGTTTATTTGCAACAAACAGCCAGAGTCGCCTAAACCAGTAAAACTACAGGCAAGTCTTTACACTTTCTTCTCAACACGTTCATGTGCATGTTTCATCACCAACTTTCTTCTCCCAAACGGACCTACTGTTATGTAAAGCTAGTGGCAATTTAATATATTTATGTTTTGTGAAATGGTGCCATTGGTTATTTTCTTGCACACTGTGAAGAATGCAGAGTATGTGTAATGTTGACATCTGCGCAAGAATTAGACAAACAAAGTTTGGGTATTGACCCAGATTCTCTTTCTATCAGGCGGAAAATAATCATGTCGTAAGTAAACTTTAAATCTGGCATGAATATTGATGTGTATGCAGCTTTTCCATGTATACCTGTGGGCCAATGCACTGTACTGTACTGTAAAATGTGCTTGCAAATGTTGTTATTCCACATTAGATGAAACAGTCATATACATGGCTTTGTTGTGTTTGGTCGCCACCAGTCAACGTTTGGCAGACATGCCGTACTATGTGAGCTATTTTTGAACAATGCCGAGTAGAAGTTGAGTAGTAAGATGTTGAAATAGAGATGAAGGCATATATTCCTGGGTCTGAAGATGGAACTGACACACACACACACGTTCTTCTATCCTCGTGGGGACCTAAAATGTATTTCCATTTAAAATCCTATTTTCCTTAACCCCTAAACCCAACCGTAATGCCTAACCCTAACTCTAATTGTAACCCTAAACCTAACCCCTAAGCTTAAAGTAGCCTTTGTCCTCATGAGGACGTGGGAAATGTCTCCACAAGGGACAATTTTCCTCGTTTTATTATCCTTGTGAGGGACATTTGGACATTTCAGTTCCCCACGAGGATCAGAAGAACAAGACCAGAAACACACACGAGGTCAGTTAATGGACATTACTGAAAAACAGACTGTCTGGCTGTGGTTGTCATTACAGTAGTTAGTTCAGTAGCTTAATATTATATATTAATACCACCAGCTGCTGTAGGTCTTGTTGATACTGTGAAGATCATGGAAACGGCACATGAGGGCAGATGATCACCTGAGGGCAGGTGTTCTGACTAAAGATGTGATGCTCACTATGGCACACTGCCCCCAAGGCTAATATGAGAAACATATGGATTTGCAACTGTCAGTGAGATAGCTTCTTGGAATAAAGCCTTTCAGAATAACATATCCATCCCCCTGCTTCCTGTTTTAGTGTACTACTGTAGATTTCACTTAAACCGTTTGCCTTTATGCATTATTTAGCCTAGTCAGAATTGTCTTTGAGTACTACCTGTAATTGTCTTACTTGGTGTGTATGTACGGTATGCATATCCTGTATGTGTGTTTAGTATCCATGACCATTAACACTTCCTGTTTATTTCCATGGTAACATTTGACAATCTGCCCCTTGACTACAGAGTGGAGCCCTGTTCTATGTGAGTAGCATGTAGTCCGTCCTTCACCTCTCTCTCACCTATCGCACTCCACTCACAAGACTAGCTCAAAACACAATGGGCAGAATATCCTGTAAAGGTGCTGCTATTGTCTCTGTGTACTATTCTGTATGTCTGTCCCTTTTATGGTTGTCAATGGGGACCCAATAGCAGCTTTTTTTTCTATCACCTTTGGGACTAAACTAGTTTAGTTTTAATCCACTCCATGCACTGTGTGGTGTCCCTGTTCTTACCTATAGTTGGCACTGCTTCTTTCAAATATCTCAGATTCTGGAAAATAAACATGACTTCCTAGTTTAATACAAACTAATAAACACGTTTCCCACTTCCTAACTGCCATATCCCATTTGAAACAATCATACACCACAAGTCATAAACAGTGCATTTGTAATATGTTCCACTGTTATACTGGCAGACATTGAGCAAGACTCCTGTCAGGACCTCGTCACAAACTTCTCTCCCGCGTCCAATTTGGCTCCCGGTGAGCCTGCTGGAGAGCTTTTCACTCGCGAGGTGCTGGTGCTGCCAAATAGCCATAGCAGGCTTTACTAAATAGTCAGTTGGCTTCCAGCTAACTGGAGCTGGAGTAGGACTCTGGAGGAGAGCAGCTAGGGAGGGAGAGCCAAGGGGTCCACAGCCCAGAGCTCAGCTCAACAGACTCCCCCAGGGAGAGAGGGCCATGACATGGTCCAAGACCTACAGCAGCCTCTCCTCTGCTTGGTCTAATCAGACCCAGCCACAATGGGGATTTTAATAATATATGCCATTTAGCAGACGCTTTTATCCAAAGCGACTTACAGTCATGTGTGCATACATTCTACGTATGGGTGGTCCCGGGAATCAAACCCACTACCCTGGCGTTACAAGCGCCATGCTCTACCAACTGTGCTACAGAAGGACCACGTACTGTACTTTATTGAATTCACCACGGGATGTTGACTATGAATTTTGCCGTTTGTGTCTCAGTGGCAGTGCTACTTAGATCACTAATGAATCCCCTTAGAACTGCTTCTTCCTGTCTTCGCAAGTATTTCATCCGCTCCCTACTTTGCCATGAGGGAGGAGTTTACACAGAAAGTTATTCTGACTCCCCCTGGAGGGGTGGGGGTTTGTTCCTGTTCCCAAAACTGTCCAGCATGTCTGTCCAGCAGTGACTGCTTTTGGACTTGGAGAGATTTGTAATGTCTGTCCAGCAGTGACTGCTTTTGGACTTGGAGAGATTTGTAATGTCTGTCCAGCAGTGACTGCTTGTGGACTTGGAGAGATTTGTAATGTCTGTCCAGCAGTGACTGCTTTTGGACTTGGAGAGATTTGTAATGTCTGTCCAGCAGTGACTGCTTGTGGACTTGGAGAGATTTGTAATGTCTGTCCAGCAGTGACTGCTTGTGGACTTGGAGAGATTTGTAATGTCTGTCCAGCAGTGACTGCTTTTGGACTTGGAGAGATTTGTAACGTCTGTCCAGCAGTGACTGCTTGTGGACTTGGAGAGATTTGTAATGTCTGTCCAGCAGTGACTGCTTTTGGACTTGGAGAGATTTGTAATGTCTGTCCAGCAGTGACTGCTTGTGGACTTGGAGAGATTTGTAATGTCTGTCCAGCAGTGACTGCTTTTGGACTTGGAGAGATTTGTAATGTCTGTCCAGCAGTGACTGCTTGTGGACTTGGAGAGATTTGTAATGTCTGTCCAGCATTGACTGCTTGTGGACTTGGAGAGATTTGTAACGTCTGTCCAGCAGTGACTGCTTTTGGACTTGGAGAGATTTGTAACGTCTGTCCAGCAGTGACTGCTTGTGGACTTGGAGAGATTTGTAATGTCTGTCCAGCAGTGACTGCTTTTGGACTTGGAGAGATTTGTAATGTCTGTCCAGCAGTGACTGCTTGTGGACTTGGAGAGATTTGTAATGTCTGTCCAGCAGTGACTGCTTTTGGACTTGGAGAGATTTGTAATGTCTGTCCAGCAGTGACTGCTTGTGGACTTGGAGAGATTTGTAATGTCTGTCCAGCAGTGACTGCTTTTGGACTTGGAGAGATGTGTAATGTCTGTCCAGCAGTGACTGCTTGTGGACTTGGAGAGATTTGTAATGTCTGTCCAGCAGTGACTGCTTGTGGACTTGGAGAGATTTGTAATGTCTGTCCAGCAGTGACTGCTTTTGGACTTGGAGAGATTTGTAATGTCTGTCCAGCAGTGACTGCTTGTGGACTTGGAGAGATTTGTAATGTCTGTCCAGCAGTGACTGCTTTTGGACTTGGAGAGATTTGTAATGTCTGTCCAGCAGTGACTGCTTGTGGACTTGGAGAGATTTGTAATGTCTGTCCAGCAGTGACTGCTTGTGGACTTGGAGAGATTTGTAATGTCTGTCCAGCAGTGACTGCTTGTGGACTTGGAGAGATTTGTAATGTCTGTCCAGCAGTGACTGCTTTTGGACTTGGAGAGATTTGTAACGTCTGTCCAGCAGTGACTGCTTGTGGACTTGGAGAGATTTGTAATGTCTGTCCAGCAGTGACTGCTTTTGGACTTGGAGAGATTTGTAATGTCTGTCCAGCAGTGACTGCTTGTGGACTTGGAGAGATTTGTAATGTCTGTCCATCAGTGACTGCTTTTGGACTTGGAGAGATTTGTAATGTCTGTCCATCAGGGACTCTGCTTGTGGACTTGGAGAGATTTGTAATGTCTGTCTAGCAGGGACTCTGCTTGTGGACTTGGAGAGATTTGTAACGTCTGTCCAGCAGGGACTCTGCTTGTGGACTTGGAGAGATTTGTAACGTCTGTCTAGCAGGGACTCTAGTCTGTGGAGCAGATGTGAGCCCACATCCCCACCTGGCCTCTTCCTTGAAGATTTAATAGGAGGGTTTTGACTGTTCCTCTGGCCCCCCAGTCTCCACAAACTGGGCCAAAGCACTGCCCGGAGGCCCTAACACTGATAACAAGTGAGGTTGAACAGGCTACAAAGCTACAGAGGAAAGATTGAGAATAGAGAGGAGTTATTTCACAAAAGATTACATTAATTTCATAGTTGTGTCAATGTTAAGTGGTAAACGCTAGCATTGTCCGCAGTCACACTAACAACAACTATGTTATCAACAACTATGTGTCCCTGAGTTCTTCCAGGCCCCCTACAGTAGTTGACACTGTAGTGAATAGCCTCTTAACGTGGCTATGACGGTTTCCAGACACTGTTCATCAGAATAAGTGTAATGCATTCTATCAACAGTCATTTTATGGTCTTCTTGCTCACATAATCCGGATTATGTGGTACAATACATGTCCCGGAGGTCTTCCAGGCCTGTCAGTTGTTGGCACGGCTAGTGATTAGCCTCCTTACATGACAATGATGGTTTCTGGAATCTGTCAGAACAAGAGTAACACACTCCGGAACGCTGGAATGTGGGTCAGCTTGTAATGCTCCTAAAGTGGACCCCTGCTGGTGTTTTGTGTTCTCCCCTTTGTTCCTACCCTCTCCCCAGTCTGGTCCTAGTCTGTAGACTGCGTTTGGCAGAGATTGGCTTGTGGACATTAAACAGTCTCCGTTATGTCCTCTGTTCTAGTTTGTTCTAAAGCGTGTGGTGTTGTCAAGTTGTGCCATAAAGCACTGCGTTATAGAGACAGCGTGTGACAATGACTATAGGAAATGGTATGACCACACTAACAGATCTAGGATCATGCTATAATTAATCGTCTGTGCAATCTGCCACTGGCAGGACGAGGATGGAACGGGCTTATTCAATTCATTCCTGCCTCATTTTCAGCAGCACGAAAACTCAATGAAAACAGCAGTCGGGCTCTCTGGCCCAGCTCTGGCAGCCAAAGATCACATTACGCGTCTCACGTCTGAACGCAAGGCTGATTTCCTAACCCCTAACTCATCCCACAGACATCCTTGGAAAAACGCCACCGTCTTGAGCGATCAAAATGTGTCTGGGTGAGCTTGACGTAATGGGAAAATCCCATTCCCACCTAGCCGCAGAAAGGAAAAGCTCAAAGTACGGGCCATGTTATTTTTTTGGTGGGCCATCTTGGATTCCCCAGTCATGACCAAGCCTAGAATGAGGTTCTGGATGGGATCGTAATGGGCCACCTGTCTAAACATCTGCACAGGGTCATGTTCATTAGGGTATACTGTAGAAACAGAATATGAAAACCAGTGTTTCTTATTGGACACGTTTGGATACCACCTTTACATTTTGGAGCGTTTCGTTCCATTTCATACCTATTGAACATTCAATTCCGCCCCGGCGGTCAGCCAGATAGGATCTACGATAGGTGTGAGAAGTGAACAGAGCACCATTCCCTCCCTCCCTCCCTTAACGGGATCTCTAATGATGACTGATTCTTCCTTATAGGATTGAGTGTGTCTCTGGCTTGTGTCAGTGTGTTAAACTGGTCTGTTTCCCCAGTATCTGTCAGTGTGCTAAACGATTGAGTCCGTTTCCTCAGGATCTCTATCTCAATCACTAACTGGAGAGATATGGCCTTCCTCTCTGAGTCATCTCATTCGCCCCAACTCATCCAGCAACCACCCATCCGCCTGGCTCACAGCAGCGAGCTCCCCACACGTAATACACCACCACGCTGAAACACAGCTGTGTACTGTTCAATACATGAGACATCTGTGGATAGATTTATTGGTTTGTCTGTTGCACAAATATACTGGTACTTTTCATGATTGTACTGTGTACCTCGACAGTGTGAACAGGGATTGATTGGATTAGGTTGTTTTGCAGGCTCGATGGTTAGACAATGGCTTCCATCATCAAGATGGCGCCGACAGACATTGGCAGCTCTGCTTCTCGCTCCTAAGCAACGTTGGAGCATTTCTTTTCTTTCTTTGTTGTTATTTGACAAGCCTTTCGCCACACCCGCAGTTACATCTGCCAAATATGTGTATGCGACCAATAACATTTGATTTGATGCCTTTGATGTTGGTCTCACAATAGAAAGAGGAGATGCAAGCCCAGACTCCAGATGGGTTTGAACATTCACTTGTGGATGTGTTGAGCTTCAACTGAACCATATGCGGTGTGGAGAGAGTCATTGCAGTTCTGCTCTGTTGTGTTCCACCACTGAGCAACAAGGTTCTAATCCATTCCATTCCCAACCCAGAGGTTCTACACTGAGTGACCAGACTACAGGAAACGTGTGCCGTTAACGCACAGAACAGGCCCAATTTATTCTCATCTCTTTCTCCATCTCTTTAGTTTTAGTTGGACGTACTGTTGTAGGATATTGAGCAGAGAGACTGTAAAGTGGTTTCCTGAACATGTTCCATTGATCTGTCTTTTACAGCGTTACAATACCTGTCGTTTCCTGTCCAATACCTGTCAATTCTCTCTTTTCTACTAGTTTTTATGGTCATCAACATTACTGGGGAAACAGTGTCCGTCCTCCTACATATGTTTCATGATCAATAGTCTGTGTGACACTATGTGATTGTTAAATTGACATTGACGAACATAAAATGGGTCATTGTGTGTATTGGGGGGAAAACATTATCCTGGGCCAACATTTCTTTTGTGCTTGTTATTTGTAAAAGGTTTAGTTGGAGGAAGGGGGCATATGTGCTTGTTATTTGTAAAAGGTTTAGTTGGGGGAAGGGGGCATATGTGCTTGTTATTTGTAAAAGGTTTAGTTGGGGGAAGGGGGCATAGGTGCTTGTTATTTGTAAAAGGTTTAGTTGGGGAAGGGGGCATATGTGCTTGTTATTTGTAAAAGGTTTAGTTGGAGGAAGGGGGCATATGTGCTTGTTATTTGTAAAAGGTTTAGTTGGAGGAAGGGGGCATATGTGCTTGTTATTTGTAAAAGGTTTAGTTGGAGGAAGGGGGCATATGTGCTTGTTATTTGTAAAAGGTTTAGTTGGGGGAAGGGGGCATAGGTGCTTGTTATTTGTAAAAGGTTTAGTTGGGGGAAGGGGGCATATGTGCTTGTTATTTGTAAAAGGTTTAGTTGGGGGAAAGGGGCATATGTGCTTGTTATTTGTAAAAGGTTTAGTTGGAGGAAGGGGGCATATGTGCTTGTTATTTGTAAAAGGTTTAGTTGGGGGAAGGGGGCATATGTGCTTGTTATTTGTAAAAGGTTTAGTTGGGGGAAGGGGGCATAGGTGCTTGTTTTTTGTAAAAGGTTTAGTTGGGGGAAGGGGGCATATGTGCTTGTTTTTGTAAAAGGTTTAGTTGGGGGAAGGGGGCATATGTGCTTGTTATTTGTAAAAGGTTTAGTTGGGGGAAGGGGGCATATGTGCTTGTTATTTGTAAAAGGTTTAGTTGGAGGAAGGGGGCATATGTGCTTGTTATTTGTAAAAGGTTTAGTTGGGGGAAAGGGGCATATGTGCTTGTTATTTGTAAAAGGTTTAGTTGGAGGAAGGGGGCATAGGTGCTTGTTATTTGTAAAAGGTTTAGTTGGGGGAAAGGGGCATATGTGCTTGTTATTTGTAAAAGGTTTAGTTGGGGGAAAGGGGCATATGTGCTTGTTATTTGTAAAAGGTTTAGTTGGAGGAAGGGGGCATATGTGCTTGTTATTTGTAAAAGGTTTAGTTGGGGGAAAGGGGCATATGTGCTTGTTATTTGTAAAAGGTTTAGTTGGAGGAAGGGGGCATATGTGCTTGTTATTTGTAAAAGGTTTAGTTGGAGGAAGGGGCATATGTGCTTGTTATTTGTAAAAGGTTTAGTTGGGGAGGGGGCATAGGTGCTTGTTTTTTGTAAAAGGTTTAGTTGGGGGAAGGGGGCATATGTGCTTGTTTTTTGTAAAAGGTTTAGTTGGGGGAAGGGGGCATATGTGCTTGTTATTTGTAAAAGGTTTAGTTGGGGGAAGGGGGCATATGTGCTTGTTATTTGTAAAAGGTTTAGTTGGGGGAAGGGGGCATAGGTGCTTGGACCCAGTGCTTGGCTGTAATATCGCTCCTTTTTTTCAGGGTGAATTGGAACGTCAACTCTTACAGGCCAACCCCATCCTCGAGTCCTTCGGCAACGCCAAGACAGTGAAGAATGACAACTCATCACGATTCGTAAGTAAAGCATGTATACATATTTCCCCAAAAGAATGCCATTCTCAAGACCGTATGTTCCTCTGTGGCTTACTAAAAGCCACTCATGCCATCTCACTCACTATCTCTTGCTCAAATAACTGGCACTTGAGACAGATTTAGCCGGCATGTGTGTTTGTTGGGAGTTTTCCAAAACTTCCTGGAATTTTTTGATGATAAGGAAGAGAAATCAATGGAGAGGAATGTATTTTATTATCTTTCTATTATTACACAGGAACATTGCAGCAGGACAAGAAACATTTCTGCTATTCATTAATGACTGCTTTGATTCTGGATCCAGTTTAGATTAGAGAGGTTTGTTCTGTTTGTTCACAGTCAGATCACAGCCTCATGCACAGGGGTAGTCTAATCCAGACCCCAGGACAGTAGAGACCAACAGGAATGTAGTCTAATCCAGACCCCAGGACAGTAGAGGCCAACAGGAATGTAGTCTAATCCAGACCCCAGGACAGTAGAGCTCAACAAGAATGTTGTCTAATCCAGACCCCAGGACAGTAGAGGCCAACAGGAATGTAGTCTAATCCAGACCCCAGGACAGTAGAGCCCAACAAGAATGTTGTCTAATCCAGACCCCAGGATAGTAGAGGCCAACAGGAATGTAGTCTACTCTAGACCCCAGGACAGTAGAGGCCAACAGGAATGTAGTCTAATCCAGACCCCAGGACAGTAGAGGCCAACAGGAATGTAGTCTAATCCAGACCCCAGGACAGTAGAGCCCAACAGGAATGTAGTCTAATCCAGATCCCAGGACAGTAGAGGCCAACAGGAATGTAGTCTACTCCAGACCCCAGGACAGTAGAGGCCAACAGGAATGTAGTCTAATCCAGACCCCAGGACAGTAGAGGCCAACAGGAATGTAGTCTAATCCAGACCCCAGGACAGTAGAGGCCAACAGGAATATAGTCTAATCCAGACCCCAGGACAGTAGAGGCCAACAGGAATTTAGACCCCAGGACAGTAGAGGCCAACAGGAATGTAGTCTAATCCAGACCCCAGGACAGTAGAGGCCAACAGGAATGTAGTCTAATCCAGACCCCAGGACAGTAGAGCCCAACAGGAATGTAGTCTAATCCAATCCCAGGACAGTAGAGGCCAACAGGAATGTAGTCTAATCCAGACCCCAGGACAGTAGAGGCCAACAGGAATGCAGTCTAATCCAGACCCCAGGACAGTAGAGGCCAACAGGAATCTAATCCAGACCCCAGGACAGTAGAGGCCAACAGGAATATAGTCTAATCCAGACCCCAGGACAATAGAAACCAACATGAGTGTAGTCTAATCCAGACCCCAGGACAGTAGAGGCCAACAGGAATGAGTCTAATCCAGACCCCAGGATTGTAGAGGCCAAAAGGAATATGTCCAGACCCCAGGACAATCTGAATGTAGTCTAATCCAGACCCCGGGACAGTAGAGGCCCTCATAGTCTACTCAGACCCCAGGACAGGCCAACAGGAATGTAGTCTTATCCTAGGACAGTAGAGACCAACAGGAATAAGTCTACTCCAGACCCCAGGACAGAGACCAACAGGAATATAGTCTAATCCAGACCCCAGGACAGTAGAGGCCAACAGGAAGGAGTGTAGAGACCAACAGGAATGTAGTCTAATCCAGACCCCAGGACAGTAGAGACCAACAGGAATGTAGTCTACTCCAGACCCCAGGACAGTGGAGGCCAACAGGAATGTAGTCTAATCCAGACCCCAGGACAGTAGAGACCAACAGGAATGTAGTCTAATCCAGACCCCAGGACAGTAGAGACCAACAGGAATGTAGTCTAATCCAGACCCCAGGACAGTAGAGGCAGGAATGTAACAGACCCCAGGACAGTAGAGGTAGTCTAATCCAGACCCCAGGACAATAGAGGCCAACAGGAATGTAGTCTAATCCAGACCCCAGGACAGTAGAGACCAACAGGAATGTAGTCTAATCCAGACCCCAGGACAGTAGAGACCAACAGGAATGTAGTCTAATCCAGACCCCAGGACAGTAGAGACCAACAGGAATGTAGTCTAATCCAGACCCCAGGACTGTAGAGGCCAACAGGAATGTAGTCTAATCCAGACCCCAGGACAGTAGAGACCAACAGGAATGTAGTCTAATCCAGACCACAGGACAATAGAGACCAAGATGAATGTAGTCTAATCCAGACCCCAGGACAGTAGAGACCAACAGGAATGTAGTCTAATCCAGACCCCAGGACAGTAGAGACCAACAGGAATGTAGTCTAATCCAGACCCCAGGACAGTAGAGGCCAACAGGAATGTAGTCTACTCCAGACCCCAGGACAGTAGAGACCAACAGGAATGTAGTCTAATCCAGACCCCAGGACAGTAGAGACCAACAGGAATGTAGTCTAATCCAGACCCCAGGACAGTAGAGACCAACAGGAATGTAGTCTAATCCAGACCCCAGGACAGTAGAGGCCAACAGGAATGTAGTCTACTCCAGACCCCAGGACGGTAGAGACCAACAGGAATGTAGTCTAATCCAGACCCCAGGACAGTAGAGACCAACAGGAATGTAGTCTAATCCAGACCCCAGGACAGTAGAGACCAACAGGAATGTGGCCAAATGAGGATAAAATACAATGGCCTGGACTGGTCTCAGATCTGTGTATGTGCTTTAGCCAACTCATCTGACTACAGTAGTTGACTAAAGCACATACAGTTCTGGGACCAGACTAATCAAATGTAGCCTTATTGTGATGTGACTCAGAGGGAGAAAAGGGAAGGCCTTGCAGCACAGTGTGAGACCTGGTTGTGGGAGACGTGGATGCAGTGAAATGGTTTGTCTGCTTTTCTCACCCTCCGTTTCTCTCTCCCTGCAGGGAAAATTCATCCGGATCAACTTTGATGTCACCGGATACATCGTCGGGGCCAACATTGAAACTTGTATCCTTCCAAACAGCTATCTTAAATGTTCCATGCAAGCTATGATATTTATCATTTACATAAACGGACATATTTTGATGGGTATTGTTGTATTATGCTAATTAGATTCCAGCAGGGGCCGCATAAATCTACTCTAGGGGGTTAATATCTTTCTTTACTGTATAAAGGCTGCCCTTCCTTGACTGCGATGGGACAGATCTACTGGAGAAATCGAGAGCTGTTCGCCAAGCCAAAGACGAGCGCACCTTCCACATCTTCTACCAGCTGCTGTGTGGTGCGGGAGAACATCTCAGGTGTAAGTAGTCTGATATGTATCATCAGCATAACTTCAACAACCCGGACCCATATGGCCTCTGTAAAGAATAGTCACCCTCTGACATGCAGAACATTGTTTCTCTAGCCATTGGCCTGAGGTGTCTTGACGCCCACTCAGACTCAGTGTCGCTCACTAGCTAGTATCACAATAACATCACCTGTCAGTGGGCTGACTGTCAAAAATGCATGTTTGCCTTTTGTCCTTTGTGACCTCGGAGCAGCTATCTCCACGTCATTTCCCTTTCCTCTGTGTAGCGGACCTGCTCCTGGAGGGCTTCAACAGCTACCGCTTCCTGTCCAACGGCAACGTTACCGTCCCTGGTCAGCAGGACAAAGACAACTTCCAGGAGACCATGGAGGCCATGCACATCATGAGCTTCTCCCACGACGAGATCCTGGGTACCACCATCCTCACTCTCATCTGTCTGACTGTCAACTTTTTAAAGCCCTTTTTTACATCAACACTTTACAGCTTTGCAGTAATTATTATAACTTTTATTAGTAATTATTATAACTTTCCATGCTCATAACAGTTCCATGTATTCCAGCAAACACAGAGCAGTGTGTGCCGTTCATGGTAAGTTTATGATAATGTCGTCTGTGCTTGCAGCCATGCTGAAGGTGGTCTCCTCCGTGCTTCAGTTTGGGAACATCGTCTTCAAGAAGGAGAGGAACTCTGACCAGGCCTCTATGCCTGAGAACACAGGTAGGTAGTTGGCAGTTGTCACATGTATTGATGTCAAGGAAGCTCCTCACATTCTCACGCTCAGACCTTATCGTCCTCTTCATCATCTTCCTCCCAGACCTGTGCTAACCAGGCTGGGTCATATGTCAGAGCTCTAACGATTTAACCTTCCCATCTCTCCCTGGCCCTGTCACACACCTTCAAGCAACATCGTTATTCAGATTTACTCCCCTACTTTACTTCGAACAAAGAACAAACAAAAAAGTTGCCTCTGCCGTGCGTGTTACTGCTGCATTCCTGGTATTTAAAGAGGAGAGGGTAGCAAGTGCGTGTCAATGCCGTGGCCCAGACAGTTATTACCAAATGTGGAAAACAGATCTAGGACAGAAGCAGATGTTTTTAGCAGGCTCTGCGCTGGCAACTCTACCCCTGGAAATGATGCAGATGGTATCGTTCTTACCTCTCCAGAAGCTCCCGCTGTGACAAATATTTAAAATTCAAACATCTCCCCCAGATCCAAAAGACAAATATCATTAAAGCCATTTTGACATGTCTTAAATCAAGTCTGTGTTGTTAACCCATGGGTGTTCTAAATAGCTGTGTATTTAACTACCCCCTACGCTGAGCTCTCGTCCAGACCTGGGTTCAAATACTATTCTAAGTTATTTCAAATACTTAAGCTGTGGTTGGTTGAGCTTGCATTTTGCAATGGAACCAATACAAAATTCCCAAAAGTGCAAACCCCATTCACCTGACACTCCAGACAAACTAGAGCCAATGCCCAAACTACTTGAAATATTTTAAATAGTATTTGGATCCAGGTCTGCTCCAGGCATACCTTAGAGTTACTGGACTGGCAGGGGGAGGCAGTCAGTTCTTGCTTATTATTCTTTACCATTAACGGTCAAATGTGAGCAACTTCTGGCAGAAGGGGGAGAATGTCATTCTTAGCTACCGACCATGTGGAGCTGTGGCCTGCTGCCAGTGGTATGTATGCCTTTTCTGGTGGTCTCAAGCGGTGGTGGAAAGTCCTATATGGTTTTTACTGTTTTCCAACTCACTGGCGTTTATGGGAATTGGAGGATTAATAGGGTTATGTGTCGGGTCTATATATAAAAAAAAAATATATATATATATATATATATATATATATAATTATATCCCAATAACATTTAACCTCAAATGTTGCTTCTTCTTTCCCTGCTACTGCTTTGAGTCTATGTAAGGGATATTTGAGTATTGTAAAGTTATTTGTGTTGCCTGTAATAACATCTTGAGAACGAACGTTTAATGTTACTACTGTTTTCCCTTTTTCACCCCTCCTCTATCTCCCTCCTCCTCCTCCTCCTCCTCCTCCTCCTCCTCTCCTCTACCAGCGGCCCAGAAGTTGTGCCACCTGTTGGGGCTGAACGTGATGGAGTTCACCCGGGCCATCCTGTCTCCAAGGATCAAGGTGGGACGAGACTACGTCCAGAAGGCCCAGACCAAAGAACAGGTAAGACACAAACACTACACCACAGAAGCTCTCCTTGCTTCACTCATCACCCCTCTATGGACTCACTGTACTACTGACTCTGGAACAGGATAAGGTTAGTACTGTGGGGTGTGTTTCCCGTCCACCTCTGTGTTAGATTTAGAACAACAGAGAGGTCTAGCCGTGCGACCCCAAGGCTGAGAATGGCAGACTCACTTGCCTAGTCATACCAGAGAAAGACAATCTAATAAGGAATGCATATTTCTCTCTCTCTTTCTCCCCCTCTCCCCCACCCCTCTGTCTCATTTTCTCTCTCTAGGCTGACTTTGCAGTGGAGGCTCTGGCCAAGGCCACATACGAGCGTCTGTTCCGCTGGCTGGTCCACCGCATCAACAAGGCCCTGGACCGTACCAAACGCCAGGGAGCCTCCTTCATCGGCATCCTGGACATCGCTGGCTTTGAGATCTTCCAGGTACTTAATTGCGTAGGCCTCTACAGGTACTTAAATACATGGCAAATAAGGCCTCCACAAGGTCCCTCCATCTCTTCCAGATACAGAGAAAACCGCTAGAGAAGAGAGAGGGGACTTGGTTTAGTTCATCCTGTCTATGGAACTGGTCATCTGAATGGTCTAAGGATGTTTTTTTTGTGGGAAAATTATCTGATTGACATTTTTGGGAAACAGCTGATCATTTATCCTGTGGACCAATTGCACTTTGAACCCATTCCCCCCTCAGGGTCAAATATGGGAATCTCAGCACTTCTAAAAATGCCTCTTGGGTGTCATCCTCATTTAGTTTTATATCATTCACACCAAGGTCATTAGTTGGTCTATGACTTGATAGACGATAGTTATCATGCGAGGCTGGTTCAACAAGAGGCGAGTTCAGACGGTTCAAACATTGTTGACATGAACCTTGTCGTCGATAGAACACTCAATTTCCCAAGATCACTACATCTTGTGCTGAAATTCCAACCTGTCTGTTTCCCTTCTGGTTTGTGGCAGCTGTTTATTCCCCCACTAAGAGCCTTGGCTGCAGCGTTGTAATGTTGGGCCAAAAGAACAGGAAAATAAATCACGATCCCTGGGATCAATTTAGTGAGAGCAAACAAAAATCAATCAGCTGCAGTTATTGTTTTGGCTTATTGGTTAAAAAGACAAAACCCTCATAGTTCAGAACGAAGACTGTAAAAAGCAGTAGGTTACCGGTGCCAGTTTGAGCTGAAGGAATCTCACCATCTTGGCTATGGAGAAGTGGTATTCATTGGTGTTTCATAAATTAAATAATGTAGTCTTGTTGATTTTACATGTCTGAAACTCCTTACGAATCAATTTCCCCCTAGGGATGAATTAAGAAATTATCCATCTTACTGCTTTCTTCACTTTTGAGACAAAGTTCCTTGAGTTCTGAAAAGATCAAATCAATGTTTATGCCTTTCTCCTGTAGCTGAACTCGTTTGAGCAGCTGTGCATCAACTACACCAACGAGAAGCTGCAGCAGCTGTTCAACCACACCATGTTCGTCCTGGAGCAGGAGGAGTACCAGAGGGAGGGCATCGAGTGGAGCTTCATCGACTTCGGCCTGGACCTGCAGCCCTGCATCGACCTCATCGAGAGGCCGGTCAGTATCCGTTTAGTGAGTGTGTGTGTGTGTCCTGTGTTTTTGTGCTGTTGTCGATACTTGGGTCATGTTCAATGAGCAGCTAACGTTTTGAAACAGAGGGAATCAAAGTTAACTAAAACCATTTGTTTTCTGTTTTTCCCCGGTGTCCTATTGAACACGGCCCTGTTGTGTGCTGTCATCCTGCAGGCGAACCCTCCTGGTGTGCTGGCTCTGTTGGATGAGGAGTGCTGGTTCCCCAAGGCCACAGACAAGACGTTCATCGACAAGCTGGTCCAGGAGCAGGGCACCCACTCCAAGTTCCAGAAGCCCAGACAGCTAAAGGACAAGGCTGACTTCTGCATCATCCACTACGCTGGCAAGGTACGGACCGGTGAGATTACATATAGGTGGTGGAGGATAGTTTAAGGGATAGTTTACATTTTCTTGTAACCCAAAGATTGGTGTAAAATTCCAGAAGACTATCGAGAGTCAAAGATTAAACATGTACAATACACTGGGATGGATTATAGACAGGTTATTTTCTTCTGAGGCAGTTTTTGGGGCTATTTTTATGTATCCACTTATAAATGACTTTGGATTACGTCATCTGCACTACTTGTAGACCCCAGAGCCTTTGGCTTGTAGTATTCTTGGAGGAACACCAGGTCCTTTCAAGCTGCAGAACTTACTTCTAGACCTTCCAGATCTTCTGATTTCTCTGAGGTTTTCCCCTGTAGTGGTCTTGGAGGCACACCAGGTCCTTTTGGAAAGCCACTGTTATAATGTGTCCTGAGGAATTGTCTGTTCCGTCACTAGCCCCTATCCTGTTCCCATCAACCTCTGGCTGCTGTATCGCTCTTGACGCACAACTTCTCCTCTGTGGTATTCAAATTCCGCAGGAGTATCATCCTGGTTTTATGTATCAGATATGTGGGAGAAGGTTTGGCTAGTAGCTCTAGCGTCCAGTCAGTGTTGCGCAATTAGAGACCCGGGCCCTTTCCAGTACAGGCAGTCCTGCGGTACACCGTAACCACATCTGTTCAAATTATGCAGACGTCGTCTTTGAACACACTTTCCTGGAATGATTTGGAGTCTTATGTCATCTCTAGTGAAATGAATTTGGAACCTCAACGGTCATTTTGTTGTATATCACCACTCTCCGACAGTTCAATTCAATAAACTTTATTCATCCCTGAAGGGCAATTATTGCTTATATCTCTCTAGGCCTGGATGGCTCTGACCTTCTCCCCCCTCCCCAGGTGGACTACAAGGCAGATGAGTGGCTGATGAAGAACATGGACCCCCTGAATGACAACGTGGCCACGCTGCTCAACCAGTCCACTGACAAGTTTGTGGCCGAGCTCTGGAGAGACGGTAAGTTACGTCCCCGGTCCCTGTCCTGTCCACATGGTTAACAGAGAAGGAATGTGTTAGCGCTGGCTTGATGATTAACAGTTATTATTACTTAGATTGGTTAATTCATCATAATTCAGGCCTATTTGTTTTAGGGATTTAGGGACTAATAGTAATCAGTCTGACTTCAGCCTTCTAACCTCTGTTTGTGTTTTCACCTTTTTCTGTTTTCATTTTCTCTTCTGTCAGGTGTTTTTATCCCCCTGTATCTCTGTATCGTAGAGATACAGAACAATGTCACTTGTCTTGATGAGCCTCCAGGTGAATGTTATGACTGTAGCTGTAGCAGGTTCCATGCTTAGCAGCGCAGCATGGTGTTGTCCATAGAGATGGATGACGTTTTATGTCATGACACGCTGATGTAGATACATGGCTTAGCAGAGCAGCATGGTGTTGTCCATAGAGATGGATGACGTTTTATGTTATGACACGCTGATGTAGATACATGGCTTAGCAGCGCAGCATGGTGTTGTCCATAGAGATGGATGACGTTTTATGTTATGACACGCTGATGTAGATACATGGCTTAGCAGCGCAGCATGGTGTTGTCCATAGAGATGGATGACGTTTTATGTTATGACACGCTGATGTAGATACATGGCTTAGCAGCGCAGCATGGTGTTGTCCATAGAGATGGATGACGCGTTTTATGTTTATGTTATGACACGCTGATGTACGCTGATAGACATGGCTTAGCAGCGCAGCATGGTGTTGTCCATAGAGATGGATGACGTTTTATGTTATGACACGCTGATGTAGATACATGGCTTAGCAGCGCAGCATGGTGTTGTCCATAGAGATGGATGACGTTTTATGTTATGACACGCTGATGTAGATACATGGCTTATGGCTTAGCAGCGCAGCATGGTGTTGTCCATAGAGATGGATGACGTTTTATGTTATGACACGCTGATGTAGATCCATGGCTTAGCAGCGCAGCATGGTGTTGTCCATAGAGATGGATGACGTTTTATGTTATGACACGCTGATGTAGATCCATGGCTTAGCAGCGCAGCATGGTGTTGTCCATAGAGATGGATGACGTTTTATGTTATGACACGCTGATGTAGATACATGGCTTAGCAGCGCAGCATGGTGTTGTCCATAGAGATGGATGACACGCTTTTATGTTATGAGCGCACGTTGTCCATAGAGATGGATGACGTTTTATGTTATGACACGCTGATGTAGATACATGGCTTAGCAGCGCAGCATGGTGTTGTCCCATGGCTTAGCAGCGCAGCATGGTGTTGTCCATAGAGATGGATGACGTTTTATGTTATGACACGCTGATGTAGCATGGCTTAGCAGCGCAGCATGGTGTTGTCCATAGAGATGGATGACGTTTTATGTTATGACACGCTGATGTAGATCCATGGCTTAGCAGCGCAGCATGGTGTTGTCCATAGAGATGGATGACGTTTTATGTTATGACACGCTGATGTAGATCCATGGCTTAGCAGCGCAGCATGGTGTTGTCCATAGAGATGGATGACGTTTTATGTTATGACACGCTGATGTAGATACATGGCTTAGCAGCGCAGCATGGTGTTGTCCATAGAGATGGATGACGTTTTATGTTATGACACGCTGATGTAGATCCATGGCTTAGCAGCGCAGCATGGTGTTGTCCATAGAGATGGATGACGTTTTATGTTATGACACGCTGATGTAGATCCATGGCTTAGCAGCGCAGCATGGTGTTGTCCATAGAGATGGATGACGTTTTATGTTATGACACGCTGATGTAGATACATGGCTTAGCAGCGCAGACATGGTGTTGTCCATAGAGATGGATGATGGATTTTATGTTATGACACGCTGATGTAGATCCATGGCTTAGCAGCGCAGCATGGTGTTGTCCATAGAGATGGATGACGTTTTATGTTATGACACGCTGATGTAGATCCATGGCTTAGCAGCGCAGCATGGTGTTGTCCATAGAGATGGATGACGTTTTATGTTATGACACGCTGATGTAGATCCATGGCTTAGCAGCGCAGCATGGTGTTGTCCATAGAGATGGATGACGTTTTATGTTATGACACGCTGATGTAGATACATGGCTTAGCAGCGCAGCATGGTGTTGTCCATAGAGATGGATGACGTTTTATGTTATGACACGCTGATGTAGATACATGGCTTAGCAGCGCAGCATGGTGTTGTCCATAGAGATGGATGACGTTTTATGTTATGACACGCTGATGTAGATCCATGGCTTAGCAGCGCAGCATGGTGTTGTCCATAGAGATGGATGACGTTTTATGTTATGACACGCTGATGTAGTTCCATGGCTTAGCAGCGCAGCATGGTGTTGTCCATAGAGATGGATGTTTTTATGTTATGACACGCTTTTATGTTATGACACGCTGATGTAGATACATGGCTGATTAGCAGCGCAGCATGGTGTTGTCCATAGAGATGGATGACGTTTTATGTTATGACACGCTGATGTAGATACATGGCTTAGCAGCGCAGCATGGTGTTGTCCATAGAGATGGATGACGTTTTATGTTATGACACGCTGATGTAGATCCATGGCTTAGCAGCGCAGCATGGTGTTGTCCATAGAGATGGATGACGTTTTATGTTTATGTTATGACACGCTGATGTAGATACATGTAGCTGGCTTAGCAGCGCAGCATGGTGTTGTCCATAGAGATGGATGACGTTTTATGTTATGACACGCTGATGTAGATACATGGCTTAGCAGCGCAGCATGGTGTTGTCCATAGAGATGGATGACGTTTTATGTTATGACACGCTGATGTAGATACATGGCTTAGCAGCGCAGCATGGTGTTGTCCATAGAGATGGATGACGTTTTATGTTATGACACGCTGATGTAGTTCCATGGCTTAGCAGCGCAGCATGGTGTTGTTCATAGAGATGGATGACGTTTTATGTTATGACACGCTGATGTAGTTCCATGGCTTAGCAGCGCAGCATGGTGTTGTCCATAGAGATGGATGACGTTTTATGTTATGACACGCTGATGTAGATACATGGCTTAGCAGCGCAGCATGGTGTTGTCCATAGAGATGGATGACGTTTTATGTTATGACACGCACGCTGATGTGTCCATAGAGATGGATACATGTTATGACACGCTGATGTAGTTCCATGGCTTAGCAGCGCAGCATGGTGTTGTCCATAGAGATGGATGACGTTTTTATGTTAGCAGCGCAGCATGGTGTTGTCCATAGAGATGGATGACGTTTTATGTTATGACACGCTGATGTAGATCCATGGCTTAGCAGCGCAGCATGGTGTTGTCCATAGAGATGGATGACGTTTTATGTTATGACACGCTGATGTAGATCCATGGCTTAGCAGCGCAGCATGGTGAAGCCTACCACCATACAGAGGCTCCCGTCGCTTCTAGGCTGCATGTCATTGTTGGTTGACGCCTATGTCTCGGTACTAGTATAGTAGTCATTAGGCTAATGGATGGCAATACCTTTCAGTAATGCTCTTCTCCTGCTCGCATAAGATACTGCCTACTTAGACTGAATTGGTCTGAAAAGCCTGTATTATTGTTTTGTTCAATTCAAATTATTTAATGATTACACCATGAAGAAAATACAACAAAACAATAATATGGGCTTTTCAGACAAATTTAGTCCACTTCCCGGAGAGTAGTTATGGTATAGGTACCTAATCATTTGGTCATGAGACCTATTTTGTATTAGAACCAATACTGAAGTGTCTGACAATTTACTACTTGAGAATACGGGAGACCTAATGTCTTATACAGACTGGTGTCACGCTTCATATATCCTTGTTGTTGACAACACACAACCGGAATTATTCACAGATGTCTTCCTATTTCCACACAATCTGTCACGGTTCCCTGCCCCAATAGGGCATAAACCAAACATTCTCCTTATTGCAACTACTCATACACACAAATATATATTTGAATATCTTTTTCCTTTTCTAACCGTGAATGAGGCTCTCCTCCAGAACTTATAGGCAACCTTCTATCTCCATCCACGTTTCTCCTTTGTCCTTCCCCATGGACTACTTCTCTACAACCTGCCATTCTAGTACTCAAGCATGACACTTTATCCATACACACACACACTCTACGGCTTCACGGCCATTGCGCCTGGGGCTTTCGTCCCACTTACGGATCTCGCAGGGGAACACCCCCACTAGAGACCTATCCTAAACAGAACTTACCTTACACTGTAGTGTCACCCACGGAACTTGCAGAGAACTAGCTCCACTCGGAACCTATTCTTAAGGAACCTACCCGTAACCCTATATTTCTATGGATCTTGCAGAGGAACACCCCCACTTGGGACCTATACATACGGAACCTACCCTCCCCCAATATTTTACGACTGGTCGTAACACGATGAGACTACTGGATAAACTTAGGCTTTCTAGGTCCGTGTCCTATAATTCGTTCAGCCTATGACTCTCATCTCCCCAAGATGTCAGAGTGAGTGGTAACAGGTGTAGGAACTGTGCCTACCTTGTTTTTGGTGCCGGCTCCTGTTTCACTGATTCGGACTCTTTAGTTTGACTGTAAATCGTGGTGAATCCTGCCGACAACGCCAACTGTTAGGTTCTGAACTAGCAGAGTAAAAACTCACGGACAACTAGAAAAAGCTCAAGCCAAGTTTATCCACCCACTGGGTCATACAGCTGCAAAGACAAAGACATGTTTACACAAACACATATATTTATACCCTCCTACTAGGAGGAGTCAACTCCTTGCACATCTAGACAGCCAATACACCTATGTTGCTAGTCAGTAACTTAATTGGTTCCTCTCACTGGTGTCGTCATGGCCTTGCCTGATGCTGGAACCTTCGTGGGCGTGGAAGTATGTGTGTGTGTGGGATTGGACTGTTCCTTCTCACTTCATCTGACCTGATCTCGGGCTTGAATTCCTTGCTCCTCCCTAACCCACGACTGACCTACCTTATCAGTGACTGAAACCAGACCGTAGCCCTTTGCCTCCCTCCTTAGGAGCCATGAGATTGAACAATAACATGTTTGACAGAATGTCAACTTTCTGCACTCCCTCAGTCAGTAACTTTCCATAAACTTAGTTCCTATCCACCCTCCATTGACCCCAACATATACATTCCTTGTACATGTACAGTAATCAAGAAGTTCTGGTAACATGAAGAAGTATATTTCAAGCTAGAATCCAACAATAGTGACAGAATCACACATTACTCCCCAGTTTGTTTTTGTCTCCTCGGCTATAGAAGGTTGTAGCATAGAGACAAACCAAAGATATCCCATATGCATCGGCGTCACATCTTTCCCCTGCATTTTACAACTTGTTTCTAGCACAAACATTGCGTTATTGAACAAGGGGCAGGCCTATGCCATTTTCTTTCACAAAATCCACACTACCCTTCTTGCATACCACCTCAATTCGCGCCCTGATTTTAAATTCACACACCAAGCCCTCCACTGACACTGAGATATTTAAGGAGTGTAATGGTGTCTGAAGGACTTAGCTGACAAAGTCTATGGAAGGTAGACTATAATTTAATCTGTCAAACAGGTAGGCCTACTTCTTATTTCTTGAATAGGAAGAAATCGTCTCCAACACAAAGCCCTCTTGTTGTTAATAGCCTGAAGTCAAATTAAAATGAAGATCGTTTAAATGAATTAGGACTTGATCTAGCCTTCCAGCAGCCATGCGCTGTCCATCTCCGCGGCTGCCACTTCATCGTAATGTAAGCTATGTAAATTACTTGAATATGGCTTATTGTGAGGTCAGTAACTCTGATAAATAGCTTCATTATGGGCAACAAAACATTGTTTTTTTATTCAAATCAATTATAGCAGTAGCAAGCTTACCTCCGGTCCTCCTTCTCGTCTTCACGCTCTTCCTCTCAAACTGAACAGGACATCAGTAGGGCTAGTCCGCGCACACAAACATAGCATTTTTGGGACTAAAATGGTTAGGCTGAACAAAAGATTTTAGGCCTACATCAACAGGAGCAGGGCAGGCCAGCCTGTCAATTGCAGTGTGTAATTACAACCCTCCCTCGCTCTCTCTCACTCTCTCTACCGCACCTACTGTCTCGACCTCTGAATTCTCGGCTATGAAAAGCCAACTGACATTTACACCTGAGGTGCTGACCTGTTGCACCTTCTGTAACCACTGTGATTATTATCTGACCCTGCTGGTCATCTATGAACATTTGAACATCTTGAAGAACAATCTGGCCTTAATGGCAATGTACTCTTATAATCTCCACCCGGCACAGCCAGAAGAGGACTGGCCTACTCCTCAGAGCCTTTCTAGGGGATTTTCCGAGCCACCGTGCTTCTACATCGGCATTGCTTGCTGTTTAGAGTTTTAGGCTTGGTTTCTGTATAGGCACTTTGTGACATCTGCTGATGTAAAAAGGGCTTTATAAATCAATTTGATTGATTGGTTGAGAGTGTAGCCTGGTTGTACACCATCCCAGCAGCGCAAAAACATGAGAAGGAAGTACATTTTATGAGAAATATAATGTTGCTCTGTGCTTTTCCAAGCATACTCTTCATATAGCCTAGGCTTATAGCATATAGTATAGTCTATGGATCATTTTATTGAGACCACAGTAGTGGCACCTGATATTGTGCACCAAGCAGAGAATCAGGGAGGCGGGGCAGCATCGGGCACACATCCAGATATAATAAGCAACTAATTCTCAAACACTGAACAATACACTTTTAGAAAAAAGGTTTCTCCGGCTGTCCCCGTAGAATAAACCTTTTTGGTTCCAGGTAGAACCCTTTTTGGTTCCAGGTAGAACTATTTTGGGTTCCTTGAAGAACCCTCTGTATAAAGGGTTCTACATTGAACTCAAAAGAGTTCTGCCTGGAACCAAAAAGGCTTCTTCAAAGGGTTCTCCCATGGGGACAGCCAAATACTTAGGTTCTAGATATGAACTTTTTTCTATGAGTGTATGACATTTAATCTATTCCGAATGACATGACCCTCCCCTGGACCAAATAAAAAACTACTGAACCCTCCTCCTGACTGAAATTGAAAAAGCATGACCCTCCCCCATTTTCCTCCGGGTAACAATAGTGTCAATTTCGACCGCTTCCTTACAGTATGGTGGAAAAGTTAAGAGCACTGGTTATTCAGTATTTCGAACCAAAGCCTATTCTCCTTTCTGGAATCTGTATTTTTATTAAGGGTTGTATTCCCTTTCCAAGGCATATATTTAAGCGTAAAGAGAATTAAAGAATTGAGGCTTGACTGACGAAAGATTAATTGCATTCATTTCCCCCTTTTATTTTTTCAAAGTAGCAGAGAATTGGAACCACATGTAGTATTTGGCATTTCTCTTGGCCCGATTCTACAGTACTACAGACGTTGATACACAGCAGGTGTGACAGTGGTACAATATCTACAGACTGAATCCAAAACGTCTGGAACTTTGTAGGACATTCCTGGAGTTTTGTTTGCCTGAAAACATAGGAGCCAAATAACACAGTTGGAGGTTTGATATTGATGAATTACCTGTATGGACTCCTGGATAAACAATGGTTAATTCATTAGCATGCCTCGTATCAAAACTGTTTTATGCAACGTGTTGTAAATATGACGCTTGTCAACACATCAGCCCAGCAATAATGACACACCAAAATAAAACAAGACGTGTTGTGAATCTGAAGTTACGGATATGATGTGGCCCTGTGTGACTTACTGTCAGATTATGCTAATATGATGCAAAAAGCCAACGTGTACGAAAGGTCCCAGGCTGTGAAATGTCAATGTCAATGCCTTTTGTTTCATACCAAAGAATAGGCCTTTCATTTGTGGTTATCCTAAAAGGGTGTCACTCTGAATGACTGCTGAAAGGAGTAGTGTGAGAACATAGTGCTCAAGAAGACTAGCAACCATCCCTCCCCTCATCAGCTGTACCGAGCCTGAAGAACGTTTATGAATACAGACCCTGGAACCAAGCATGTATACTGTATAGCAGTGGTTCCCATCTCCAGTCCTCCAGTACCCCCAACAGCACACGTCGTTGTCGTAGCCCCGGATAAAAATGCCTGATTCAACTCATCGAGGGCTTGATGATTACTTGACGTGTTGAATCAGTTGTGCTTGTCCGGGGCTACAGTTTTAGGTGATCCTCTAGCCCTGTCCTTGCCCCGTCCCCACCAGTCCACAGAGGCTGCCAGTCATACCTAGTGGTCCTAATCTATCCACACCCACAGCTGACACACATTGCTGCTGGCTGCTGCTACTCCCGGCATCCTGTGTCTGTCTGTCTGCCTGTCTGTCTGTCCGTCCGTCTGTCTGTGATTTAGCTTCCAACACCTCTCTCCAAGTCCCCCCCCCCCCATTCTAACCCTTTTCCTTCCCTCTCTCGCCAGTGGACCGCATCGTGGGCTTGGACCAGGTGGCGGGCATGGCGGAGACGACGTTCGGAGCCACCTACAAGACCAAGAAGGGCATGTTCCGCACGGTGGGCCAGCTCTACAAGGAGTCCCTCACCAAGCTCATGGCCACCTTGAGGAACACCAACCCCAACTTTGTCCGCTGTATTATCCCCAACCACGAGAAGAAAGTGAGTAGTATATCCTGTCATACTTTACATGTCAGTCTAACTATACTAGGCCACCTGTTCTATACTTTAGCCAACAGGGGTGAGACTTGAATTGATCTCTTAATTTCAGGGTTTTCTCTGAGTATATGTTGCTAGACCTTCTGTAGGTTAAATAGGTAATAGTCTTTGCTTGTATACCTGTACCATATTTGTGCATTATTTATTTATAACACTTCATCTCTCTCCCATGTCAGGCTGGTAAGCTGGAGCCCCACCTGGTTCTGGACCAGCTGAGGTGTAATGGAGTTCTGGAGGGGATCCGTATCTGCAGACAAGGCTTCCCCAACCGCATCGTCTTCCAGGAGTTCAGACAGAGGTAACCACGGAAACAGGACACATAACTATTGTGCTTGTGTTCTTTGTCTTCACTGTGAACCGACTAGACTGCCCTCACTTACAGTGATCTCTGGGTATAATACTTCTCTATTTATCCCAGGTACGAGATCCTGACCCCTAATGCCATCCCCAAGGGCTTCATGGACGGGAAACAGGCCTGCGAAAGGATGGTAAAGGGCGTCCAGTGTTATCTAATAACTAACACAATGAGCAAAAGTTTTGAAACTTATGAAAATATGAGTTGTGTCATTGCACCACCCTGTTTAAAATGACACAATTAACAAACAAAAAATATCTGATTTGCATGCTGACTTCCCTCATTTACTCGTATTCTCCTGTGTATTGTAACAGATCCGAGCGTTGGAACTGGACCCCAACCTGTTCCGTATCGGCCAGAGTAAGATCTTCTTCAGGACCGGAGTCCTGGCCCACCTGGAGGAGGAGAGAGACCTGAAGATCACTGACATCATCATCTACTTCCAGTCTGTCTGCCGCGGCTACCTGGCACGCAAGTGAGTCATTAGGATTAATTATTGATTCATAACTTAATTCATATTTATATAGCCAGACTTTCCAGACTTCCAGACTTCAAATCACTTTACATAGTAAGTACCATGACTCAGCAGCCCCACTGTCTCTCCCCTATCACTCAGTCAAGTAGGTTTAAATGTCCACCTCATTACTGAGGCATGTTCATGCCCTTTGATTTCAATGCAACTCACAAAAACGACGGCATAAGTACAGATAAGTTATGATGTTGCTAAAACGGTATAAAGTCAAAATGACACTGTATGGTTTGGGAGACAGCTGTGGCCAAGTTAAATAGTGAAAGTAAAGCTGTATGGGATATCAGTCTCTTAATTATGTCTCTCCTCAGGGCGTTTGCTAAGAAGCAGCAGCAGCTGAGTGCTCTGAAAGTCCTCCAGAGGAACTGTGCTGCCTACCTCAAGCTGCGCCACTGGCAGTGGTGGAGACTCTTCACCAAGGTGAGTGGGGGTTTTACTGATGGAGCGTGCCGTGAGACCACATCTACACCCTCTGTTAACAGGATGCATATGACCATTTCTCTACACCTTATCCTATTCCCTTCTTCCATTCCTCCCTCCCCTGACCTTGATGGGACCCTCCTGTTTCCCTTCCAGGTGAAACCTCTGCTCCAGGTGACCCGGCAGGAGGAGGAGATGCAGACCAAAGACGAGGAGCTGGTCAAGGTGAAGGAGAGACAGAGCAAGGTGGAGGGAGAGCTGGTGGATATGGAGAGGAAACACCAACAGGTGAGTTACTACCTGGAGCCCGTACCTGAACCCAATGCCATGGTTCCATACCTCAGTCTCGCTATTCTTCTGAAATATGCACTGCTGGAGAGAAAACAACATAACACAACTTGCTCCAGCCGTTGTGAATGTTGTTGGCTTCCATAGTTCATGCTGTGTAGTAGATGTCCAGCCACTAGGTTTGAAGGTTGAGTAGTATACTCTTAGAAAGAAGGCTTCCAAAGGGGTTCTGCTGTTGTCCCCATAGGATAACCATTTTTGGTCCCAAGTAGAACTATTTTGGGTTCCATGTAGAACCCTCTGTGGATTGGATTCTACATGGACTTCAAAAGGGCTCTACCTGGAACCAAAAATGGTTATCCTATGGGGACAACCAAAGATCCCTTCTCGGTTCTAGATAGCACCTTTTTTAAAGGCTTGAGAAGGTTTGACCTTTCAACATTGTAATTGAATAATATCTAGAAAATAAGAGTAGGTAAACTTTGCACTCTATCCTCTGTGTCCCCCACAGCTCCTAGAGGAGAAGAACATCCTTGCAGAGCAGTTGCAGGCGGAGACGGAGCTGTTTGCCGAGGCGGAGGAGATGAGGGCCCGCCTGGCCGCTAAGAAGCAGGAGCTGGAGGAGATCCTCCACGACCTGGAGTCCAGAGTGGAGGAGGAGGAGGAGAGGAACCAGAGCATGCAGAACGAGAAGAAGAAGATGCAGACCCACATCCAGGTCAGAGAGAGAGACGCATATATGCACATATGGATGCAGCATGGACACCTGCGCTCACACACACAAACACACACACCATCAGTTCATGAGTTAATGTTGGTTTAGCTGGAATTCATTCAAACTAAAACTATTGATAACTTCAGCATTGCAGTACATATCCTTGTGCTTAAGATACTGAGTGTCTCTGTTGGTTGAACATATGTATGTCCATTGTCTATCCATAGGATCTAGAGGAACAGTTAGATGAGGAGGAGGCAGCCAGGCAGAAGCTGCAGCTGGAGAAGGTGACGGCCGAGGCCAAGATCAAGAAGATGGAGGAGGACATTCTACTGCTAGAGGACCAGAACTCCAAGTTCCTCAAGGTCAGAGAAGAATGCACTCTTAAGCCTGATTTACACCTTCTGCTTCCAAACCGTCCGCTAGGTCCTCTCGAACGAAACCAGAAGACGTAATATCGAATGTCCCCTCCCAACACTGAACGCAGAACACCGTGCGGACGGTAGCGGGCATTTGATTGAAGCAGAAGGCATAAATGAGGTATTAGACCTGTATAGAACCCTGAAGGGTACAGGGAATAGTAGAGATTTTTAAGATGATCTTAATCTGATACAAATGATTTATTACGAACCACGAGGCTCTGGAGCCACACGTTGCTGACCCCTGTTGTAGAAAACTGTAGAGAGGTTTAACATCTCTCCTCTCCTCTCTCCACCCAACAGGAGAAGAAGCTGCTGGACGACCGTGTGGCCGAGATGACCTCCCAGCTGACGGAGGAGGAAGAGAAGGCCAAGAACCTGGGCAAGGTCAAGAACAAGCAGGAGGTGATGATGGTCGACCTGGAAGGTAAAGGCTTCACGTGGCTCTTCCTCAATTGGTCTCCTCGATTTCTTGCTCTCTTTCTTCCTCGCTCTCTTTCTCTACCTTCACTGGAGGATAAGGTCCAAGGTCCTTCCCATCAGGCATTCTTCTCCAAAGCATTTTGATGATACAAGGAATCGAGGAAAGTTGTAGTTCAACTGCATATAATAACATTAAGATGAGAGTACAGACTAGATAAGAGGAAGACTTCTCGTAATGTGATTCTGCGTATGCATAGGAATTCCATTTCAGTTCGGACACCACAATGACTTAATGGTTTACCAAGCTGAAGACTCTTGTTACTTCTGCTTAAGTGGAATGTTGGAGTGGATACTTTTGAGTGCTGGGCCTACATCTATTTTCATCGTTTGGTTGACCCCGCTGCCCTTCCACCATGTGTGTGTCTGTCTGCGTACGTGTGTCTGCGTACGTGTGTCTGCGTACGTGTGTCTGCGTACGTGTGTCTGCGTACGCGTGTGTGTGTGTGTGTGTGTGTGTGTGTGTGTGTGTGTGTGTGTGTGTGTGTGTCATCAGAGCGCCTGAAGAAGGAGGAGAAGACTCGTCAGGAGCTGGAGAAGGCCAAGAGGAAGCTAGACGCTGAGACCACAGACCTCCAGGACCAGATAGCTGAGCTGCAGGCCCAGATAGAGGAGCTCAAGATCCAGCTGGCCAAAAAGGAGGAGGAGCTACAGGCCGCTCTGTCCAGGTGAGATACTCGCCTCTAGCCCCAAAATGGATTCTCAATAACGTTCATAGGTTGTGTTCAGTTTGCACCATACAAGTGAAACATTTTTGAAACGGTGAAATCGAATTAAATGGAGGATGTACCATGTGAAAGCTACCTGGATCAATAAGCTTTGCCCACCATGCAGGCCGGTACCGCGCATGTTGCCTGTTCCCATGGCAACCTGCCCGACCACTACTGTGGTCCAGTAAACCATACCAGCTGGATCTGCACCCACACATATACTCCCACTTTCATCGCCTGTCCCCATAGCAACAGTCCACTCTGCAGGGCCCAAGCAGTTGAGACCCGGCGGGCACACACACATTAAATAATACCACAGTTTACTATAGAATACTACAGTACTTACTATAGAATTCTGTAGTATACAGTAGAATAATATACTACACACTGTAGAATCCCTCAATCGTGTGTAGTACTTAGTATAGAATTGTGTTGTATACTATAGAATACTATACTACACACTGTAGAATCCCTCAATCATGTATAGTACTTACTATAGAATGTTGTAGTATACTATAGTAAATACTACAGTATGCTACAGACCACAAAAACACTACAGTAATGACTATAGTACATACATAGATTAGCAGGTGTTGTAGCAGGTGCAGCGAAATGCTTACGTTACTAGTTTCAACAGTGCAGTAGATTGTACTACAGTACACTACAGTAAAGTCCGCAAAAACACTACAGTGAATACAATATTATTTAACTACAGTATACTACAGTATTTTTTCATGTGGGCAAATACCCTCATGTTGGCTTTGAACTGAATATGTAAAATCAGCCACACAGTCCAGCTGCTTAGTTGTTCAGTGGCATCGGTTCACTCTAAACTTAACTAATGCCTTCCTTAGTGCAGTGCGTGCTGCTATGCTGGCTATCACCCTCACTAGAGACATAGCACACACGCACACTCTGAGGCAGATTGATAGAGATTGATGATATGCCCCATCCAAGTCTCTCACTGCATTTCCCAACGGAAAGGAAAAGGAATCTCAGCGTGGGCATGGCAGCTATGACGGATCGTCTCACACCTCAGAGGGAATTGGTCACGGAATCTGTTTGTGCTTCACAGACGCTTATTTTTAATAGCTTCTGAACAGGACTGCTGGACTCAAGGAAAACATTACCAGGTTTGGCTTGAAAAAGACCTGTCTCTTGGAAGAAGGAGAAAGAGTGCATCCAAGTATTACCTCGATTGTTCATTTAACATTCTTTGTAATCCGAAGCCAATTCAGACCTAATTTAGTGGAAAATATTAATGAGCAACACATTTGGTGTCACGTTCAATTAAGTCCCTTTTGATTAGGGAAACTGAGACCACGTACTAATGAGCTCCTCCTCTGGCTGCAACAGAGGTCATTGGCATGAAGGTGAAGTCCAATCATTCAGGTGGTGACTGTAGCGAATTCAGATGTAGACAGTGGCAAATTCAGGTTTAGATAGTGGCGAATTCAGGTGTAGACTGTGGCGAATTCAGGTGTAGACAGTGGTGAATTCAGGTTTAGATAGTGGCGAATGCAGGTGTAGACAGTGACGAATTCAGGTGTAGATAGTGGCGAATTCAGGTGTAGACTGTGGCGAATTCAGATGTAGACAGTGGCAAATTCAGGTTTAGATAGTGGCGAATTCAGGTGTAGACTGTGGCGAATTCAGGTGTAGACAGTGGTGAATTCAGGTTTAGATAGTGGCGAATGCAGGTGTAGACAGTGACGAATTCAGGTGTAGATAGTGGCGAATTCAGGTGTAGACTGTGGCCAATTCTGGTGTAGACTGTGGTGAATTCAGGTGTAGACTGGTGAATTCAGGTGTAGACAGTGGTGAATTCAGGTGTAGACAGTGGTGAATTCAGGTGTAGACTGTGGTGAATTCAGATGTAGACAGTGGCAAATTCAGGTTTAGATAGTGGCCAATTCAGGTGTAGACAGTGGTGAATTCAGGTGTAGACTGTGGTGAATTCAGGTGTAGACTGTGGTGAATTCAGGTGTAGACTGGTGAATTCAGGTGTAGACTGTGGTGAATTCAGATGTAGACTGGTGAATTCAGGTGTAGACAGTGGTGTAGACTGTGGTGAATTCAGATGTAGACAGTGGTGAATTCAGGTGTAGACAGTGGTGAATTCAGGTGTAGACTGTGGTGAATTCAGATGTAGACTGGTGAATTCAGGTGTAGACAGTGGTGAATTCAGGTGTAGACTGTGGTGAATTCAGATGTAGACTGGTGAATTCAGGTGTAGACAGTGGTGAATTCAGGTGTAGACTGTGGTGAATTCAGGTGTAGACTGTGGTGAATTCAGATGTAGACTGGTGAATTCAGGTGTAGACAGTGGTGAATTCAGGTGTAGACTGTGGTGAATTCAGGTGTAGACTGTGGTGAATTCAGATGTAGACTGGTGAATTCAGGTGTAGACAGTGGTGAATTCAGATGTAGACTGTGGTGAATTCAGATGTAGACAGTGGCAAATTCAGGTTTAGATAGTGGCCAATTCAGGTGTAGACAGTGGTGAATTCAGGTGTAGACAGTGGCGAATTCAGGTGTAGACAGTGGCGAATTCAGGTGTAGACAGTGGTGAATTCAGATGTAGACTGTGGTGAATTCAGATGTAGACAGTGGCAAATTCAGGTTTAGATAGTGGCCAATTCAGGTGTAGACAGTGGCAAATTCAGGTGTAGACAGTGGCGAATTCAGGTGTAGACAGTGGCGAATTCAGGTGTAGACTGTGGTGAATTCAGGTGTAGACTGTGGTGAATTCAGGTGTAGACTGTAGGCCAATGGAAAACAGTCTCCCCTAAATGACCTTCTGAAATCATCACTTGGCTAGTTGATTAAACCGTTACTTAGGCTACAGTATTCCAGTTGGAATTTTATGACTGTTTATAATTGTAGGGCTATTGAATTACCAGTCTGGACAGTTGCTATTTGACTATAATGACTATAATGTCTCATTAGTAGCTATATTATTATTCATGGCTTCATCAGTGTAATACCTAATTGGACATGGAGTCATTATTTGGTCCTGGCAAAGGCACAGGCCTCTTCAGAAGCTCTTAACGCAGGAATGTCTAAGGAATGCAGGCAGGGCTCAGGAATCAAATGAAAGTTTATTGGTTGCGTACACAGATTAGCAGGTGTTGTAGCAGGTGCAGTGAAATGCTTATGTTACTGGCTCCAACAGTGTAGTAGAATGTCTCTCAAACACAATACACATACACAAATAATTCAAATTCAAATCAAGAAATGACAGAACGAGTCCAATTAAACAATCCAGGGGTAGATAAAGTGGGGTAGATAAATGCTTTTTTGCCCCACTGTGTATTAGAGTGAGTATGTGTCAGAATCCATAATAATAATAATAATAATAATAATAATAGTAGTTTAATCTAGCCTGACTGCCAGCAACAACACATATTCAATCTCATTATGGCCCCGCCCGCAATGGCATTTCTACTGACAGAGAAAGGCACAGACAGACACGGTCAAGAAACCCACTGCTCGGACACACACACAAACACACACACACACACGGCAGGCTGACTAACACACACAGGTCCTCATGAGCTCACTCGCTGGAAGGTCGATCACACCGCCAACCTGTGTTCACTGGGATTTTGTCACCACGCTGCAGTCTCACTTGCTAGGGCCTGTATGATTTTGAAATGATCAGCCATTTTGGGAGATTTAGAGAATGTGCAGTGATTTCATGTAGCAGTTTTACGTACCATGGTTTTACCCAAAATGATCCTAATAATAATAATAATAATAACATTTGGACATCTCTGGTACTATAGAAGCACTGCTCAGATGAACGCCCCACAACATGATTTCTCACCTCTTAATTGAAATGGAATGTATCCTGGCATCAGCTAGCTAATCTAAGGATTTCTATGTTGTTGTTTGGAATTGATTTTGGAATTGATTGGTTTGTTGTGTGTGTGTGTGTACCAGGGGTGATGAAGAGGGGGCCCAGAAGAACAACGCTCTGAAAGCTGTGCGGGAGCTGCAGGCCCAGCTGTCAGAGCTGCAGGAGGACCTGGAGTCAGAGAAGGTGTCCAGGAACAAGGCAGAGAAAGTCAAGAGGGACCTCAGTGAGGAGCTGGAGGCTCTGAAGACTGAGCTGGAGGACACTCTGGATACCACCGCTGCCCAGCAGGAGCTCAGGTACTGGGAGACTGCTTGTCAGATGTACTGTTCTCTGCTGCGCTGATACACTTATATGTTTACTGTAGTCCCAATATGTTTATTCGGTGCTTTTAGAAAAGGGTAAAGAGCCGATGTAGGGTCGCACTGAAAGAGTGGCACTGTCATAGTTTGGCAAAGTACATGCGTGTGTATCTGCATGAGGGCCATGGAGAGACACAGCACCTCAGGGAGGTGTAAGGTTTAAGGGTCTACCTTCCTTCCTAACCCCTCTCTCCTCTCCTTTCTCTCCTCTCAGGACCAAGCGAGAGCAGGAGGTGGCTGAGCTGAAGACGGCCATCGACGAGGAGACCAAGAACCACGAGTCTCAGGTCCTGGAGATGAGACAGAGACACTCCACCGCCCTGGAGGAGCTGTCTGAGAATTTGGAGCAGGCCAAGAGGGTGGGTCTAAATCAGAGACAATGCACCTGTCAATCATCTAGTAACATATCATTCATTACATGCTTAGCAGGCCTAGAGGCTAGGTCCACCATCAGACATGACACCTGCCAACTATAACGTCGTTATACAATAGTAACACCACATGTTTAGCAGGTCAAGAGGGTGGATCTCCTCCAACGATGTATATAAACTCTGGATTGCTGATGATATGTATTGGCCATTGAGAGGCTTTGAAGCCACCGGTCGGCCATATTGACACTCCCCAGTAGGAGAAGTCCTCCATAGGAATGAATGGAATTCTACAGTATTTAAATGAAATGTTTCAAGGACATAATGACATGTATTTAAGTAAGTTGTCATGGGGACAGTGGCATTAGTAATCTCTAAAAAGTATAGTGTTTTTATATTTGATTTTCATTTAAAAAAAAATATATATTTATCTCACAATAAAATGTAAACATATGCATTAAGGTGTTTCTAATAGAATACACGTGGCAAAAACGAATGTAGACATTTAATAAATGCATTTCTCTCGCTTCCAAACTATTTTTTTACACTCCCAAGATGGAGGCACGGTGGTTTCAACACAGCACCCCCTATTAGCCCTATTAGTCATCTAATGTATATATAAATCATTGGTCGCCACCTGAGAAAATAGACCTGTCAACATAACGTCATCTCATACAGTAGTAACACTAGACTATCACTTCTTTGCTAAGCCGGCCAAGAGGACGGGCCTACCCAACATACCCTCTGTAAAATTCTCTCATCTCCCCAATGTATACCACAACCCCTCTCTCTCCTCTTTCCGCTGCAGTTCAAGTCCAACCTGGAGAAGAACAAGTGTACCCTGGAGAGTGACAACAAGGAGCTGGTGAGCGAGGTGAAGGGGCTTCAGCAGGCCAAGACAGAGTCAGAACACAAGAGGAAGAAGATGGAGGCTCAGCTGCAGGAGTTCATGGCCCGAGCCACCGAGGGAGAGAGGGCTAAATTAGAACTGGCCGACCGCACACACAAACTGCAGGTTAGAGGCCAAGTCAACGGACCACGCTGTCTGTCGTTGTCACTATGTGTTGGAAGTCAATTGGTTTCTCAAAATGGGAGTGAATATGTTTTCATGTGACTATGAAGAGATATTTATTGACCTTTGTCTGTAGACGGAGCTGGACACTGTCTCCGCCCTGCTGGAGGACGCTGAGAAGAAGGGAATCAAGCTGGCCAAGGATTCAGCCGGCCTGGAGAGTGCGTTACAGGACACACAGGTGAGCAGAGACTTCTTATACATCATTACATGCTCTAATAGTTGAAATGGAAGTTGGAGGTATTGTAATGTGCTATGGAAGCAAATGTCCTTTGATGACGCTTCATTATTGGAGACACTTGTAGCTAATGCCAATCGGCTGTATAAACAGCATATCACTGTCTCCATCCAACGAGTCTCATTGTAAGTGATGTTTCACTACCGTTGGGTCTTTGCGTCTTTTGTGTGTGTGCGTGCGTGCGTGCGTGTAGGAGCTGCTCCAGGAGGAGACTCGTCAGAAGCTGAACCTGAGCTCTCGTATCCGTCAGCTGGAGGAAGACAAGAGCACCCTGCAGGAGCAGCAGGAGGAGGACGAGGAGGCCCGCAGGAACCTGGAGAAACAACTGGCCACGCTGCAGGCTCAGGTATGTACCCCACTGTTATTCTTAATGTTTCACTGCCAATAGGACAGGGTTTTCCAGCTGTGAACACCCACCATTTACTACAGGTTGTGGTAGCTAGATTCCTTACTCGCAAAATAGGTATTGGGTATAAGTTGAATACAGTGTTGGGGAGAAGTGAACTACATGTAGTTCTACTAGTAATCTAACTACAGTTTGCAGTAGCTTGGTGGTAGTTGAACTAAATTCAAATCTAGGTAGTGTTGTCAGTAGTTAGGCAATACATATTTTTACTTTTCAGCATCAGACCTGCCTAATTCTCTCATGGAACATTGTTTTTGTTTAATAGGCTAAATAATACATTCTGTTAACATATGACCCCGAAGTGATCTATTCTTGCTATTTTTAGTGTACGACACATCAGATTCACATATCATTTTTCATGAAGTAGTTTGGATGTAGTTGTCATGGAAGTTACCACCAGGGACACCTGAAGTCAATTTTAAATGAATCATTCTTTATTAAATGGATAGGTTGACTGGATAGGTCACAGTCAAACTAAAGTACCGGTCTGAAGTGAGCTCTGTCGGGGCAGTCCCGTTAGATCTCTTATATACAGCTTACACAGACAAGTTATATTTGCATGATTTAGCTTATTCATTATGAATTCATCATTAACGTTTAGTTCATGCATGTGACAGACCAGTACCTCATGAGGCTTCTTCTCTCCAAGCTGAGACCTTGAAACTGAGATATCCCTTTTCGTTCTCAAAATAATGTTCTGGGCGTACTGCCAAATTGCAGATACTGGTAGTGAGGGTTCCTCCCGGGCACGATCAGTCACTTGCATGAACCCAGTCGAATTGTTTATTAGAAAAGCACAAACATAAAATGTTTCTTCACACATTGAACTACTTTTTTAAAGTAAACTGATATTTTTCTTAAGGGTAGCTTTAGTGTAGTTTAACTTATTTCACTGTGAAGTAATTGCTATCTTGGTAAAAATACATTTTCATAGTAGCTTCCCCAACACTAAGATGATGTAATGTGGTTTTTCAAAAAAAGACCACTGTCATTTTCTGTATATCAAATGCTCACTCACAAAGCTGTGAACATTATTTCCTCATGTAAGAACCACAGAAACAACAACAACAACCTGAAAACCGTTGTCTTCTCTACCAAACAGCTGTTTGAGTCGAGGAAGAAGCTGGATGAGGACTTGGGGACCCTGGAGTCTCTGGAGGAGGTAAAGAGGAAGCTGCAGAAGGACATGGAGCTGACCAGCCAGCGGCTGGAGGAGAAAGCCTCCGCCTTCGACAAGATGGAGAAGACCAAGACCCGCCTGCAGCAGGAGCTGGACGACCTCATGGTGGACCTGGACCACCAGAGGACCATCGTCTCCAACCTGGAGAAGAAGCAGAAGAAGTTCGACCAGGTATCGTATCATCTCCATTTGTCTCTATCCTTTCCTCTATCTTGCTTCCCTTTCTCACCTTTGCTTATCTCCTTCCCCCCTCCGCAAAATAAAAGTAGACCTGCCATTAATGAAGGAATGGCTGTTTTTGTGATTTCTTGATTCCAATGATTGCCTTCGTTAACATTAACTTACCAGTAAGACATTGCTTGCCATCCTTCTTCATCACTATCTTCTCCCTCTATATTAGCTCCTGGCTGAAGAGAAGACCATCTCTGCCCGCTATGCTGAGGAGCGTGACAAGGCCGAAGCTGAGGCCAGGGAGAAGGAGACCAAGGCTCTGTCTATGGCCCGGGCTCTGGACGAAGCCCTGGAGGCCAAGGAGGAGTTTGAGAGGCTCAACAAGCAGCTGAGGACTGAGATGGAGGACCTGATGAGCTCCAAGGACGACGTGGGCAAGAGCGTACGTAGTTTACACCCCCCCCATACAGAAGCTGAAGGTTCATAAATACCTTATACAACCCAGTCCTAAGCCTTGACTTGACTAGGCTCATCCAATGAGATTTGATAGAACCAAAATATATAGGTTTTGGTATGTTTCTTCCAATATGGCCACCAATCCACACACCACAGAATGAGTGAGAATCCCTGTGTTACAGGAGCTGGTGGTGGTTCCTAAACGTTGTTGGAGACCTTACACACATGAAGCCTTCTGTAAATTACTTAATTTTGAAAGAACGCTGTCCACCCACCATAGAATGTTGCTTTGAGTGAAAGTTTGTTTGACTAATCCTATGGGATGGCTTCCTTATGACAGTTTCGACCCAGAAAAGAGATGTTGCTGCTAACAGTCTCTCCACGTCCCCCTGTGTGTAGGTCCATGAGCTGGAGAAGTCGAAGCGCACCCTGGAGCAGCAGGTGGAGGAGATGAGGACCCAGCTGGAGGAGCTGGAGGACGAGCTGCAGGCCACGGAGGACGGCAAGCTGCGTCTGGAGGTCAACATGCAGGCCATGAAGGCCCAGTTCGACAGGGACCTGCAGGCCAGAGACGAACAGAACGAGGAGAAGAAGAGGACGCTGGTCAAACAGGTACAGAGACGAGCAGAGAGGACCCTGTTTAGGGAGTAACATTCAGACCTCTAATAGAAACTCGGGTGATTTAGCCTGGCCAACAGTTCGGAAGAAAATAATCACCATATTATTATATGGTGAAAAACTTTAACTTATGGACTCGTTGTGTACTTCCCATCCATCTTCACCCTAACCATTATTGCATCCGAGCAAGTTCACTTACTTGGTGTTTTCAACCCTCTGTAATATCTTGTTGTCTGACCCAAGGTTCGTGAGATGGAGGCAGAGCTGGAGGATGAGAGGAAGCAGAGAGCCCTGGCCGTGGCAGCTAAGAAGAAGCTGGAGATGGACCTCAAGGACCTGGAGGGGCAAATAGAAGCATCCAACAAAGCCAGAGATGAAGCCATCAAACAGCTCAGAAAACTACAGGTGAGACTTCATACAGGATTTCTGTTTGCTTGTTCATTCTCAACTTGTGCTGATCTATTATGTAGATTTATAAATATTGAATCTTCCAACCAGGAATTCTGGGAATATTGGGAAAGTTAGCAGAATTTTGCATTCCTACAATGTCAATATATTTTGCCTGATTAATTAGGAACTTCTAGTTGTCTGATCTCTGATAATCAGCAATATTATTTCTTACACCTGTATCCTTTTATCATTAAAATGGACTGGTAGCCTCTGCAGGTATGGTATCTGTGCCTGTCTGTCCACTGTGTAGTCAGCTTTAATGTATCCTAGATTAGAATATGTCCAGGACTACCAACATCTGTATTTAGATGACATCCCTGATGCTGTAAACTCTAGTTGTCCAAGTTGGTCTCATTTGTAGCTTCCCTGCTGGCCGTACACTATTATATTCAGTACAGGGGGTCGGTTCCATTTCAATTCGGGAAGAAAAACTGAATTTGTAACATTTTCTCGTAGGCTGCATTTGATACAGGCAGCCCAATTATGGGCAACAGATTAATCTGATTGGTTAAAATACCAATTAGTGGCAAACAATATCAGAATTGGGCTGCCTGTGTAAATGCTGCCATAGAGGAGTATTGAATAAAATCTCATTTGAAATGGAGTTGACCCCTAACTAACCCTGTAGAGTTACCCCAGAACGTTGGTCTCACTCTTTGCCTCGCTGCTGCCCCCTGCAGGCCCAGATGAAGGACTACCAGAGGGAGCTGGAGGAGGCCAGAGCATCCCGTGATGAGATCTTTGCACAGTCTAAAGAGAATGAGAAGAAACTAAAGGGCCTGGAAGCTGAGATCCTACAGCTGCAGGAGGACCTGGCGGCTTCAGAGAGGGCCCGTAGACACGCTGAGCAGGAGAGAGACGAGCTGGCCGACGAGATCTCAAATAGCGCCTCTGGAAAGTGAGTCGCTACATTTAGCTGATTAATGATCAAATTCAAGCATGATATTTTCCAGATTTAATGGTGCAACATGCAGAAATCGCTGGTTGCTACAATTGTAACAGGTCACCTAATTTCAGGTTCTGTGACAAAACAAACAACGTATCGTGTGTAGAGAATCATTGTACCATCTAAACCGCTATGAAATATATTTTCAATAACCCAAAATCTTATATTTTCAGATGTTTGAAGCTGGTGTACAAAACTGAAAGTAAAAGACGCAAAAATGAAACTTAAGAACGGCAAGCATATGAATAGCGCGTGTAGAACAGATCTACCGCTTCTTAGACTTGCTTTCAATGAGAATGACAGATCTATAACTCACATTTCTATCTGAATTTGGTCAGGTCTCCCAAAAAGTGACATACTGCAGCTTTAAGTGGACCAGCAGCCCCCGATTTCTATACTGCGTTCTGTACCAACCACATCACCGAATCAATCACTTGTTTGTGTCAGGTCGGCCCTGCTAGATGAGAAGAGGAGGCTGGAGGCCCGCATCTCGCAGCTGGAGGAGGAACTAGAGGAAGAACAGAGCAACATGGAGCTGCTCAACGACCGCTTCCGCAAGACCACCATGCAGGTACAGTACAACTCTCACATTGTCAAACACGTACACAGCTCATGAAGGTACAGAACATGTAAAACTCTTTAAACCGGCATTGTCTCTTGACGTTTTGAGGAGGAGATCGGACAAGAGGAAAGTAATTTTGAGATTCACTCATACACATAGACGATTCCTGGACCATTCTATGGCCTGGAGAGTAGTCTATAATGAACGGCACTAACAAGTAGCACACCAGACTACTTCCTGGGACCCACAACTAACGGCTTTATATAGAGATGGACAAAGAGTGACCCTCTCTCCCTTTATCCCCATTTCTCTCCCAAGGTGGACATCCTGAACACGGAGCTGGCTGGGGAGCGCAGCGCGGCCCAGAAGAGTGAGAACGCCCGTCAAGGAATGGAGAGGCAGAACAAGGAGCTGAAGGCCAAGCTTGGAGAGCTGGAGGGGGCAGTCAAGTCCAAGTTCAAGGCTGCCATCACCGCCCTGGAGGCCAAGATACTGCAGCTGGAGGAGCAACTGGAGCAGGAGGCCAAGTAAGAAGCCTTCAATATACTGTACTAAATAGATGTCAGAATGGGGGTCAGAGTTTAAAGATGGGAGGTTACCTAGAATTAAATGTAGGCTTGAATAGGTGGACTCTAGCTCATACACTCAATGTAATGATTTACCCATACTCAATAGACCGCTAGAGGTAGGAGTTTCCCCTAACCACAGATCTATAATCACATTACAAACTACTCCAAATCTGGACCTTGACAGGCCCAGTGCAGTCAAAAATGATGATTTTCTGTGCTGTGTATATACATTTCCACACCTGGAGGTTGAAATAATACTGTGAAATTGTGAAAATTATGATGATGTCCTTTTAGTATAAAGACAGCCTGAAAGTTTCAGCCCGTTTTGGTGGGATGGAGTTTTTGCCTGCCTGGTGTCATCACAATATGGTAAATTAGTTAATAGACCAATAAGAAAGAGTTCCAAACTTTTCTGCCAATCACAGCACTTTTTTTTGTCCCCCCCCACTCCCTGACAGTCGTAGTTAAATTCTTACTTGAGAAATTGCTCTTTGCCAAGAAGCTATTTTTGTTTCTTTTTGACCATTTTAATTGAAAACAATCACCGTAAGGTACTTCATTGTTACCCAGAATATATGACTGCATTGGACCTTTAACATTAGAGGGTTGAAAACATCCACTACCATTCAAAAGTTTTGGGTCACTTAGAAATGTCCTTGTTTTCCATGAAAACATACATGAAATTAGTTGCAAAATGAATAGGAAATATAGTCAAGTTGACAAGGTTATAAATGTTTATTTTTAATTGAAACAATAATTGCTTTCGTCAAATAATCCTAAATTTTCAGCTATTATAGCCTTGCAGACCTTTGGCATTCTAGTTGTCAACTTGTTGAGGTAATCTGAAGACATTTCACCCCATGCTTCCTGAAGCACCTCCCACAAGTTGGATTGGCTTGATGGGCACTTCTTACATACCATACGGTCAAGCTGCTCCCACAACAGCTCAAAAGGGTTGAGATCCGGTGACTGCTCTGCCACTCTATTATAGACAGAATACCAGCTGACTGCTTCTTCCCTAATAGTTATTGCATAGTTTGGAGCTGTGCATTGGGTCTTTGTCCTGTTGTAGGAGGAAATTGGCTCCAATTAAGCGCCGTCCACAGGGTATGGCATGACGTTGCAAAATGAATTGATAGCCTTCCTTCTTCAAGATCTGTTTTACCCTATACAAATCTCCCACTTTAACAACACCAAAGCACCCCCAGACCATCACATTGCCTCCACCATGCTTGACAGATGGCGTCAAGCACTCGTCCAGCATCTTTTCATTTTTTTCTGCGGCTCACGAATGTTTTCCTTTGTGATCCGAACACCTCAAACTTAGATTCGTCTGTCCATAACACTTTTTTCCAATCTTCCTCTGTCCAGTGTCTGTGTTCTTTTGCCCATCTTAATCTTTTTTTTTCTCTCTTTTTTTGGCCAGTCTGAGATATGGCTTATTCTTTTCTACTCTGCCTAGAAGGCCAGCATCCCGGAGTCGCCTCTTCATTGTTGACGTTGAGACTGGTGTTTTGCGGGTACTATTTCATGAAGCTGCCAGTTGAGGACTTGTGAGGCGTCTGTTTCTCAAACTAAACACTCTAATGTACTTGTCCTCTTGCTCAGTTGTGCACCGGGGGGCCTCCCATTCCTCTTTCTATTCTGGTTAGCGCCAGTTTGCTCTGTTCTGTGAAGGGAGTAGTACACAGCGTTGTACGAGATCTTCAGTTTCTTGGCAATTTCTTGCATGGAATAGCCTTTGTTTCTCAGATCAAGAAAAGATGGATGAGTTTCAGAAGAAAGTTATTTTTTTCTGGCCATTTTGAGCCTGTAATTGATAGAGGAATTCTAAATTCCTTTATGTTTTATTGCCAAAACCAATTCAATTCGCACTAATTTCTAATTCATGATAAGTTGTAAGTTTATAATTTGCATGAATTAGCAAGAGACCAGTCTTAAAAACAAGTTCAGCATTTATTCTTGATGAGTACTGACCCAAAATACAAAGAACATTACATTTTAAAGAAAGAGAACATAAAATGATGTCATCAGTTTCACACCCTCTCCCATCCTTACAATAGGTAGTATTCAGTCCTAGAGATGTTTTACTCCCCTCATAAAACTACATTCCAACCTGTCTAAAAGATATACTTCTCTCCACTAATGGAATCCAACCAAAACATTCTTATCTGTATGAAAAGCCATAGCATCGCTCCCCCTTTAACCTTCCCAAGAGACACAGACAATTAATTTGTTCTGCTTATATTTTCAGTAACAGCTTAACCAATAACTTTTACTTTTCATACCATAACATAATAGTATTAGAATAAATGGTTCTAATCAATAATGTATACATAATTAATCATCTTAACTATAATTTCCTCTAACAGTAATCAAATCCACAATTCTGATACTCAACTAGTCTTAAGAAGGCCAGTTTTATTGCTTCTTTAATCAGAACAACAGTTTTCAGCCATGCTAACATAATTGCCTTTAAAATGATACACTTGGATTAGCTAACACAACGTGCCATTGGAACACAGGAGTGATGGTTGCTGATAATGGGCCTCTGTATGCCTATGTAGATGTTCTATTCAAAATCAGCCATTTCCATCTACAATAGTCATTTATCAATTCAATGTTATTTTAATCGACAAAAAAACATGCTTTTCTTTAAAAAACAAGGACATTTCTACATGACCCCAAACCTTTGAACGGTATTGTACAAGTTTGCCTAAAGTGGAGGCTTCTACTAGATCCTGATGCAAATGTATGTCTCCATCAGATATGAGTCAGTTACACTATTTACCCACTTTCCCGGTATCACTCTTTTTTTCTCCCAGGGAGAGGGCAGCAGCCAATAAGATCGTCCGACGCACAGAGAAGAAGCTGAAAGAGGTGGTGATTCAGGTGGAGGACGAGCGTCGCCATGCCGACCAGTACAAGGAGCAGGTGAGTGGTCGTCTCGGGTCCACATTGAGCTTGAAACAATCTGTTCCGACATTTAGAAACGCTGAGTAAAAGGCCATGGATGCCATGTTAGCTACTAATTCACTATAATCAGAGTGTCTCTGTCTCTCTCCTATTCCCGTCCACACTCTTCTGTAGCTTTGGCTCTCTCTCTTTCTCTATTCCCACCCACGCTTTTCTGTAGCTTTGGTTCTCTCTCCTATTCCCACCCACGCTCTTCTGTAGCTTTGGTTCTCTCTCTGAATTCCTCTGTCTGTCCCAAACTTTTGTCTCCAAACCTTTGTCTCCAAACCTTTGTCTCCATCCTTGTTTTTCCAAATTATCTCTCTCTCTCTCCTCTCTCTCTCCTGTCTCCGCCCGCTCACTTGCAGTGTTTTAATCTTGAATTGGCCCATGAATTTGCAATGTAAATACGTTGAATTGTGCCAATAAAATTCAAATCCTCCACCTGTCAGATGGAGAAGGCCAACTCTCGAATGAAGCAGCTGAAGCGTCAGCTAGAGGAGGCTGAGGAGGAGGCTACCAGGGCCAACGCCTCCCGTAGGAAACTACAGAGGGAGCTGGACGACGCCACCGAGGCCAGCGAGGGCCTGACCCGCGAGGTCAACACACTCAAGAACCGCCTCAGGTGCAGCCCCTCATAACACTCTGTATATACACTTCACATAGTTATTTATGCCTATCAGCAATCCCTCTGCCAGTTTCTTTAAAACAAAGAAGAAGACATTCATTCACTTCCCATACATGTTCATCAACACACCTATAGATGCAACAGGACACACACCTGTCATAGATCTGTGGGTGTGATAAATGACCATGTATGTACAGTTGAAGTCAGAAGTTTACATACACTTAGGTTGGAGTCATTAAAACTTTTTCAATCACTCCACAAATTTCTTGTTAACAAACTATAGTTTTGGCAAGTCGGTTAGGACATCTACTTTGTGCATGACAAAAGTAATTTTTCCAACAATTGTTTACAGACAAATTATTTCACTTATAATTCACTGTATCACAATTCCAGTTTACATACACTAAGGTGACTGCATTTAGACAGCTTGGAAAATTCCAGAAAATGATGTCATGGCTTTAGAAGCTTCGGATAGGCTAATTGACATCATTTGAGTCAATTGGAGGTGTACCTGTGGATGTATTTCACGGACTCCCTTCAAACTCAGTGGCTCTGTTTGAAAACATTGGAAAATCAGAAAGAAATCAGAAGAAATCAGCCTCAGAAAAGATATTGTAGATCTCCACAAGTCTAGTTCATCCTTGGGAGCAATTTCCAAACGCCTGAATGTACCACGTTCATCTGTACAAACAATAGTATGCAAGTATAAGTTGAACTTACTTTGGTGCGAAAAGTGCAAATCAATCCCAGAACAACAGCAAAGGACCTTGTGAAGATGCTGGAAACAGGTACAAAAGTATCTATATTCACAGTAAAACGAGTTCTATATCGACATAACCTCAAAGGCCACTCAGCAAGGAAGAAACCACTTCTCCAAAACCGCCATAAAATAGTCAGACTACGGTTTGCAACTGCACATGGGGACAAAGGTTTTGGAGAAATGTCCTCTGGTCTGATGAAAGAAAAATAGAACGGTTTGGCCATAATGACCATCGTTATGTTTGAAGGAAAAGGGGGAGGCTTGCAAGCCGAAGAACACCATCCCAACCGTGAAGCACGGGGGTGGCAGCATCATGTTGTCGGGGTGCTTTCCTGCAGGAGGGACTGGTGCACTTCACAAAATAGATGGCATCATGAGGTAGGAAAATTATGTGGATATATTGAAGCAACATCTCAAGACATCAGTCAGGAAGTTAAAGCTTGGTTGCAAATGGGTCTTCCAAATGGACAATGTCCCCAAGCATACTTCCAAAGTTGTTGCAAAATGGCTTAAGGACAACAAAGTCAAGGTATTGGAGTGGCCATCAGAAAGCCCTGTTCTCAATCCTATAGAAAATTTGTGGACAGAACTGAAAAAGCGTGTGTGAGCAAGGAGGCCTACAAACCTGACTCAGTTACACCAGAACTGTCAGGAGGAATGGGCCAAAATTCACCCAACTTATTGTGGGAAGCTTGTGGAAGGCTACCCAAAACATTTGACCCAAGTTAAACAATGTAAAGGCAATGCTACCAAATACTAATTGAGTGTATGTAAACTTCTGACCCACTGGGAATGTGATGAAAGAAATAAAAGCTTAAATAAATAATTCTCTCTACTATTATTCTGACATTTCACATTCTTAAAATAAAGTGGTGATCCTAACTGACCTAAGACAGGGAATTTGTACTGCAATTAAATGTCAGGAATTGTGAAAAACTTGAGTTTAAATGTATTTGGCAAAGGTATATGTAAACCTGCGACTTCAACTGTATTTGCCTGTCGTCCTCAGGCGTGGAGGCCCCATCAGCTTCTCGTCTAGCCGTTCAGGCCGCAGCCGGCAGCTCCAGATTGACGGAACCTCGGTGGACAATTCTGACGACGATGCCGACAGCCGCGCCAGCGACCACAACGACACGCAAGCCTCCAACCAGACCGAATAGACGCTCCCTGCAAATCCTACCAACCCTATCAATTAGCCAGCCTGGCAGAATGGTGACTACAACACCTCAGCCTCTCCATCTGTCCCTGTCCACGAGTCAACAGCAGGGAGAACCAGGGTCCTGTTCATTAGGCACCAAAACAGAAGAAACAGGGAGTGACTACCTGGATTTGTCCATAAAGAACAACTTGTTTTCATTTTCCATTGAAATACTTTTCCAAAAGTTTTTCTACGGTGTGTTCTAATGGATACAACCCAGACCACCCCACCCCCCAGAAATGCTCCATTCCTGGGGATGACAAAACAATTACTCCCACTTGAGCGGCTTTACTCTGCCTTACTCTAACAATATTCCTACTCTACTCTGGCTAGCTGCTCGGCCCGGCGAGTGTCCCAACGATCTTAATATAGTCCTCCCTAGGTGTGGAATTATGTGCTCCGCTTAAATGAGTATGTAAACTTAATGTACAAGTGCTTTTTACTTATGAACTATGCGTGTGTGCACATGTGAGTATGTAAGGTATGGGTATGCCCCTACATGCCAAACTGCAAGGAAAGGAGCGAAACTAGGAAACGTTCCCCTTTGTCATCCTCCTCCCACATGAAACAAAACATTGTCTTGTAATACAAGTGTGTCACCAAATGTAAAGCCATCATCTCTCCCCTGGCTTAAAGCAGGCCTAACAAAACTCTCATCAGAGAGGACATAGTCCAATTCAACAGTAGGTTAGAGGTCAATGGACTGCCTCCGCTTCCCTCATTGCACGAGTCTCTTCCTGACGTACAGACTATTGTTCCGCTTCCAAACACTACAATGAAACAAGATGGTGGATTCACACAGTCTTGACCTGTTCTGGGAGAAAAACATGGAATGGAAAGGACGTATTAACTGTGAAAAGCTTTTCTCCACTTGCTACAGCATCTCGTCACAACTCTTTGAAAACAATTGGTGACTGACTTCTTATAGGAATCGCATAGGTCATGATGGCCGTTGTAGGTTGCTGTATTTTGACCAGTTGGAACACTATTTGTCCTGTTGTTCAGGAAGAAGCGTTGAAGGCAGTGAGGTGTGGTAGATTGAGTGGCTTAGATAGATGGTCGCTGGCGTACGTATCACAGAGAATCCCTGGAAACTGCACGTAACTGCACAATGAGTGTTCATATGCCCCTGTAACTGGAGCCAGGAAACCCCAAGCTTCTCTCTGAGTGGTCACATGATGTACAATACAGCCCCTTAGTCCAACACTAATGTTGAGAGCTTCGATTGAACGTGTAGTTTGACAAGCTAAAGCCTACCGCTCAGAGCAAGGGGCGCCCCGCCATCTCACTGTGTTTGTGCCATGGTTTGGTTGTAAAGTAGGACCCCTAACTCTCCTTTAGTATACGCTGACACACCAACTACCAAGCACTTAGTATTCCTAGATATAACAGCCTTCCACTGGGGATAGCATCTCAAACCTCTAAAACTATTAAGCCACTCTTAACGTACCAGAATGTCCATATTCATCATCACTCTAATCTTCCTTTGGCATCTCTGTTTGGTATTAGGGTAATGAATGGAAACTGTGATGACATGTTTCTTTAAAGTGCCTTAGACACCAGATAAGAGCACTGGTGGGTAATGCACGGTGAGCACCTGTATTAAACAGAAGGACGTGTAGGTGAGCACCTGTATTAAACAGAAGGACATGTAGGTGAGCACCTGTATTAAACAGAAGGACGTGTAGGTGAGCACCTGTATTAAACAGAAGGACGTGTAGGTGAGCAGCTGTATTAAACAGAAGGACGTGTAGGTGAGCACCTGTATTAAACAGAAGGACGTGTAGGTGAGCACCTGTATTAAACAGAAGGACGTGTAGGTGAGCACCTGTATTAAACAGAAGGACGTGTAGGTGAGCACCTGTATTAAACAGAAGGACGTGTAGGTGAGCACCTGTATTAAACAGAAGGACGTGTAGGTGAGCACCTGTATTAAACAGAAGGACGTGTAGGTGAGCACCTGTATTAAACAGAAGGACGTGTAGGTGAGCACCTGTATTAAACAGAAGGACGTGTAGGTGAGCACCTGTATTAAACAGAAGGACGTGTAGGTGAGCACCTGTATTAAACAGAAGGACGTGTAGGTGAGCTGTGTGTGCTACATAAAAAGCTAACGAGGCAAACCTGGTGAACGGAAAACAAACACTACTCTTTTATTCTTCTAACCCTTCGTCTTGTGTATTTTTGCTGTGTGTCATCATACCCAGTGCGATACATCCTCTCCCGTTCATATACCTGTAGCAATGTCTCTCTCCATAGGTGGTGTGTGTGTGGGTCAGAAATCAGTGTTACTATTAACTATGTGAGATGTGGAGCCTTCTGCTCCCCCTTCAAGAGCAGAATGTGATTTCATTTGGTTAAAAGCTTTAACATCTATGTAGTTTTACTTGTGTTTGTATTATTATTATTATTATTCTCAGACTGGCTGTTGACGACCAGGATTTCATTACAACAGCAACCCCCCCCATTTTATTTCTTGTTTCCCTCCTGTATTTCTAGACTACAGTCGTTTTTTTTTTATAAAGACAATAAAGCATATTCATTGTAGAAATAATGTGATTCCACTTGGTCCCTTGCGGAGGAGCCCCTACAGACTTTCAATTCAGTCATGCATGTTTCTCTCCCCAGATTGGAGAGCACAGAGGGTAGCTACGCCTGAAGGGACAGATATGATGGGTTGTTTTAGGGAAGTGGTCTAAATTCAGTAAGGAGTCGGGAGAAGTTAGAAAACAAAAACGACTCTGTGATTTGAACCAGGGACCTGCTTCAGATGGCAACCCAGATGTTATACTCTCCACCAGCTGGGGGGCAACATCATTGGCGTAGCCAGAAGCTTGTCAGGTGGGCCTGTATCAATTTGGGCAGCTAACTTCCTGCAATTTTGCCATTGGGTATTGGAAAATGTGCAGTTTTATAGCTCATCTCATGCTATTCTACACATTTTGAAAATGTAGCATTTTTAAGACTAATTGCAGCTCAAATATAGGTGTGTTGACTGATAAACGTACTGGATTATGAGTTGTCTTGTTTGCTAAATGAACAAATGAAATAGGCAGTAGCATGGTGATTATAGCCATAGAAACACAGTGGCAATTGGCTTAATGCAGTCGTTCATATTCATGGTTTATTGGGGGTGTGGCTTTCAGTTAGTTAATTTTTTGCAACCCATCCAGTGAGAGTGAATGTAAATCCAGGTGATCTGTTCTGTTATATTTAATCAAATCTGACTAACCCAGTGCACTGCTTGCTATGAATTCTCCGACTGTTTGCATATTTAGGTAAAAAGACAACGTCCTTTTTGGAACATTTTACAAGTAAAGAGCAGATTTGTTTTTGTCCTGGGCAGGTGAGTGGAAGGGCTCTACCAGTCATTTCTAATCAGTTACTTCAAGGGAGGAACAAAGGATGCACTTTTTAAAGAATCCAAACCGGGCCAAGAAGAAGAGCCTTCCACAAGGCTAGGGCCTGTTGTTACCTGGAAACCACCGGCATGGGTGAGAAAGGTCAAAGAGCAGAAGTGTAATGATGTATTTTGATGGTGACGGCCCGATTCGATCCGTTAGAAGATCCGTGATACAGCGCGATTGAGGTTTAAAGACAATGTCTCCGCAGTTGCAGGAGACTGCATTCACAGTAAACACTGCTGATGTCCACTTAATAGGAATTTACCTTTACATGTAAACTGCATTGTAGCACAGATCTTCAGCCTTATGGATTGAATCGAGCCCTGACCTTTCCAGGGTACAGAAAGTGAACACGAATGTTGACATAATTGAGGGACTGTCATGGACTTATGACAAATGTATGAAAAAAAAATATTGCAATGTCTTAAGGCTCCCGAGTGCAACGTCTCTTCACTTGGGGCACCCAAGTGGCGCAGTGGTCTAAGGCACTGCTTCTCAGAGCAAGGCTTTACTACAGTCCCTGGTTCAAATCCAGGCTGTATCACATCCAGCTGTGATTGGGAGTCCCATAGGGTGGTGCACAATTGGACCAGTGTTGGCTGGGGTAGGCTGTCATTGTAAATAAGAATTTGTTCTTAAGTGACTTGCCTGGTTAAATAAATTAAAAAAGCTGTATTCAATCTGAAGTGTTATAGTTCGCACACTAGAAACATTAAGGTTAATTCTGATTGAGCTGTCAATCGGAAATGACCTATAAGGCAGGAACATTGTCTTTAAATGAACTTCCACAATACGGATTGAATAGAGCCCTTACTTCCTTTAACAGGTGTCTCGAGAGTGTAGTTGTGCCCTACAATACGGATTGAATAGAACTTCCTTTAACAGGTGTCTCGAGAGTGTAGTTGTGCCCTACAATACGGATTGAATAGAACTTCCTTCAACAGGTGTCTCGAGAGTGTAGTTGTGCCCTACAATACGGATTGAATAGAACTTCCTTCAACAGGTGTCTCGAGAGTGTAGTTGTGCCCTACAATACGGATTGAATAGAACTTCCTTCAACAGGTGTCTCGAGAGTGTAGTTGTGCCCTACAATACGGATTGAATAGAACTTCCTTCAACAGGTGTCTCGAGAGTGTAGTTGTGCCCTACAATACGGATTGAATAGAACTTCCTTCAACAGGTGTCTCGAGAGTGTAGTTGTGCCCTACAATACGGATTGAATAGAACTTCCTTCAACAGGTGTCTCGAGAGTGTAGTTGTGCCCTACAATACGGATTGAATAGAACTTCCTTCAACAGGTGTCTCGAGAGTGTAGTTGTGCCCTACAATACAGATTGAATAGAACTTCCTTTAACAGGTGTCTCGAGAGTGTAGTTGTGCCCTACCTTCAGAACTAGAAGTGTTCTTTTGAAAGACATCGGTCACAATGGAGGACGGAAGACAGGGACCACAAAGAAATGAATCAGGACCTATTGAAAACCAACTGTATTTTATTCCATAAATCAACACACAAAAATCATCTACAAAAGAGACCGAATTAAGTAACCAGTTACCATGAAATGTAATCTTTACCCCCCCAAAAAAGCTTTAAAATGCCACCTGCTCCAGTCACAGAAAAAACAACTTTTCACCATGACATCCTGACAGACCACAGACAGAAACACTCATGGGTACATTTCAAAGAGAATGGTAGGAAAACACACTGACCAAGGCACCCCATCTATATGTTAGGAAACTCATCTTTGGCTCCATTCTTGGTGCAGTTGGTCGACATTCATACTGACATTGGAAGGAGGGATGAAGGATGATAAGAGATGGACAGAGGCAAGAAAGCCAGAGGTCCCTCCTCTCTGACCTTCTCCCCCAATGGGTTTTGTGAAGACGACTAGGAGAGAGGAAGTGAGGAGTATGCTATTGAGATCTTCCCAGATATAGGAAGAGAGTAAGGAAGAACAGTTTCTAGAGAGGTATTCAGTAGGTGAGAAGGGAGAGTTCTTTAGATGGGAAAAGGACCTAGACATACATACACACAAACATTCACAACTCCCAGAAATGCATTGACAGCTGAGTAAGAGGTTGAAAGCCAAGCGACGACTTGCACTTTTGCATTGAAGCATTTATAGTCCTGCATAGTTCTTTAATGAAACTTACAAACTAAGGCGTTTTGTCATATTGAGTGTTTGAGTTGATAAGCGTTTTTTTTTTTTTTTTTTACAAAGTAAATGAATTACAATTTTAAAAAAAAGTTCAAGTAGGCTACAATCTGGCATCTTTGTCCCCTCTCTCACCCTCCAAGAGGAGTCTAGCTTTTACAGTTCAAGTTTTTCTCCAGAAAAGGTCCAGTGTGATTATACAGCACCAAAGACACACTGAGCAAGAGAGGGGAATACTCACTCTCTCAAACACACACAACAGAGAAAAGAGGGTATGCAATTTACACACACACAGCACAGACTGACCTGGAAAGAAAATACAATATATAATAATATATGTAGGTTGTGTACACACACACACACTCAATCTCACCGGCACACACATACCTCTAAATATTTTTTTTTTTATCCCTGTGTAAATTACAAATAATTTATCAATATCTATATTAGCTATACTACCTTAACCCTTAACAGTCAGTTGTGGGGAGCAGAGGAGACTTTAAAACATACAACTCAATGGACACACCATCTCACATCGGAGACAAGTTAACAACTACCTTTCTCAGACAGTCAAGACAACGACCAAAAAATTATATATACTCAAATCTGCTTTAGATGAGAATAAAAATATAAACAGACTTAAATTCAAATGAAATGACTTCGCTAACAGCGTATTCCCTCTCCTGGGTGGTTTTCATTACGGAACGGACACACTGGTAGCGTTTGCAGGCCGAGAGTACTTAGCACCTCTGAACAGAGTGCCAGCCGTAATTTGCAAACTGATTCTACATGTAGAATCGAGCGAAAATGTCAATCAGACCGTCATTGGCAGGGTGGTCTGTAAAACAGACCGCGCCGAACGACCGGATCCACATTCGTTGCAGTATGTGTTGGTACACAACACAGCAAAACGCTTTTTCGAAAACGAGTGTTCAGGCAGTCCGTCCTTGTTTCTGTATTAATTTCTATATGTTTGGAGCCTAATGAATACGACCCTGTCCTCATTCCACAGTGATAAAGGTCGGTCATGTAAACATGTTGACACGAAAAAAAATGTAAGGAAAAAAAGTTTCATTATCATTCACCCAAGGTCCATTTTATACCCATTAATAATAAAAATACAGTTAAATTAAATTCAGAAATCGTCATGGTGAGGGGGAATTGATTCTTCAGGTCCATATTGAGGGAAGAAGGCTCCACCCCCCTGTATTATTACATCATTGTGTCCATCTGTCCAATCAAAGTGATCCTAGTGGATGTCTCTGTCACGCTCTGTCCTCCGTCTCTATTGGTCAGTGGGACTTCCTCTTCGTGTCGCCACCCTGGCTTTGGTTCGCATCTGAGGAAGGGGGGTAAAATAATAATACATGAAGATGCAGAAACATACCCAACACACAGGGAGGGTATTATTCATCGACAGACAAGACACGTGCCTCTAGTGTTAACCTAGTCATGCAGATCACCACTAACACTGGAGCAGGCAGACAGGTTGGGAAAGAAGACTTTACAGCCAAACAGTGAGTGAGCGATATCAACATGACGCAGGGAATGACAACACAAGTGGAGGAAGGGAAGAGGAGGGAGGGAGGTAGAGGAGGAGGGAGGTAAGGGAGGAGCAGAGAAGTATGGGAGGAGGAGGTGTGAAGTTTACCTGAGAAAGCAAGCTGCAAGTGAGGAGGTAGAGCAGCCTGTGACCCTGACTGGAGACTCTTATACAGATCTGAGGAGAGATGGAGGGAGGGATGGAGAGACGAGAAGAAGAAAGAGCGAGGAGGTTAAAAAAACGGAAGAATGGAGAGGAGGAAGGAGGAGGAGAATAAAGGTGAGAAACGGTACATTAAAAGATAAAAGTAGAATTTAAGTAAAGCATTTAGTCATTGTTAGTTTAAAAAAAAAAAAAAAAAAAAAACCTGGATAACACTCGCCAGCCCAGCTTCCCTGCCCATCCACCGCTGCCCCTGGACACTGATTTCTTGGCTACATAGCTGACGCACGCTGGACTGTCCATTAATCACGGTACCCCATTCTGCTTGTTTGTTTATCTGTCGGCCCAGTTGCCTAGTCAACGCCATTTTACCTGCTGTTTGTTGTGCTAGCTGATTAGCCTCGCCTACTGTTTTTAGCTAGCTTTCCCAATTCAACACCTGTGATTACTGTATGCCTCGCTGTATGTCTCTCCCAAATGTCAATATGCCTTGTATACTGTTGTTCAGGTTAGTTATCATTGTTTTAGTTCACAATGGAGCCCCTAGATCCACTCTGCATACCCCTGTTACCTCCTTTGTCCCACCCCCACACATGCGGTGACCTCACCCATTACAACCAGCATGTCCAGAGATACAACCTCTCTCATCATCACCCAGTGCCTGGGCTTACCTCCGCTGTACCCGCACCCCACCATACCCCTGTCTGCGCATTATGCCCTGAATATATTCTACCATGCCCAGAAACCTGCTCCTCTTATCCTCTGCCCCCAACGCTCTAGGCGACCAGTTTTGATAGCCTTTAGCCGCACCCTCATACTACTCCTTCTCTGTTCCGCGGGTGATGTGGAGGTAAACCCAGGCCCTGCATGCCCCCAGGTACCCTCATTTGTTGACTTCTGTGATCGAAAAGTCTTGGTTTTATGCATGTCAACATCAGAAGCCTCCTCCCTAAGTGTGTTTTACTCACTGCTTTAGCACACTCTGCTAACCCTGATGTCCTTGCCGTGTCTGAATCCTGGCTCAGGAAGGCCACCAAAAATTCAGAGATTTCCATACCCAACTATAACATCTTCCGTCAAGATAGAACTGCCAAAGGGGGCGGAGTCGCAGTCTACTGCAGAGATAGCCTGCAAAGTAATGTCATACTTTCCAGGTCCATACCCAAACAGTTTGAACTACTAATTTTGAAAATTACTCTCTCCAGAAACAAGTCTATCACTGTTGCCGCCTGCTACCGACCCCCGTCAGCTCCCAGCTGCGCCCTGGACACCATTTGTGAATTGATCGCCCCCATCTAGCTTCAGAGTTTGTTCTGTTAGGTGACCTAAACTGGGATATGCTTAACACCCCGGCAGTCCTACAATCTAAGCTAGATGCCCTCAATCTCACTCAAATCATCAAGGAACCCACCAGGTACAACCCTAACTCTGTAAACAAGGGCACCCTCATAGACGTCATCCTGACCAACTGGCCCTCCAAATATACCTCCGCTGTCTTCAACCAGGATCTCAGCGATCACTGCCTCATCGCCTGTATCCGCCACGGAGCCGCAGTCAAACGACCACCCCTCATCACTGTCAAACGCTCCCTAAAACACTTCTGTGAGCAGGCCTTTCTAATCGACCTGGCCCGTGTATCCTGGAAGGACATTGACCTCATCCCGTCAGTTGAGGATGCCTGGTCATTCTTTAAAAGTAACTTCCTCACCATTTTAGATAAGCATGCTCCGTTCAAAAAATGCAGAACCAAGAACAGATACAGCCCTTGGTTCACTCCAGACCTGACTGCCCTCGACCAGCACAAAAACATCCTGTGGCGGACTGCAATAGCATCGAATAGCCCCGTGATATGCAACTGTTCAGGGAAGTCAGGAACCAATACACGCAGTCAGTCAGGAAAGCTAAGGCCAGCTTCTTCAGGCAGAAGTTTGCATCCTGTAGCTCCAACTCCAAAAGTTCTGGGACACTGTGAAGTCCATGGAGAACAAGAGTACCTCCTCCCAGCTGCCCACTGCACTGAGGCTAGGAAACACGGTCTCCACCGATAAATCCATGATTATCGAAAACTTCAATAAGCACTTCTCAACGGCTGGCCATGCCTTCTGCCTGGCTACTCCAACCTCGGCCAACAGCTCCGCCCCCCCGTAGTTCCTCACCCAAGCCTCTCCAGGTTCTCCTTTACCCAAATCCAGATAGCAGATGTTCTGAAAGAGCTGCAAAACCTGGACCCGTACAAATCAGCTGGGCTTGATAATCTGGACCCGCTATTTCTGAAACTATCTGCCGCCATTGTCGCAACCCCTATTACCAGCCTGTTCAACCTCTCTTTCATATCGTCTGAGATCCCCAAGGATTGAAAGCTGCCGCAGTCATCCCCCTCTTCAAAGGGGGAGACACCCTGGACCCAAACTGCTATAGACCTATATCCATCCTGCCCTGCCTATCTAAGGTCTTCGAAAGCCAAGTCAACAAACAGGTCACTGACCATCTCGAATCCCACCGTACCTTCTCCGCTGTGCAATCTGGTTTCCGAGCCGGTCACGGGTGCACCTCAGCCACACTCAAGGTACTAAATGATATCATAACCGCCATCGATAAAAGACAGTACTGTGCAGCCGTCTTCATCGACCTCGCCAAGGCTTTCGACTCTGTCAATCACCAAATTCTTATCGGCAGACTCAACAGCCTCGGTTTTCGGATGACTGCCTTGCCTGGTTCACCAATTACTTTGCAGACAGAGTTCAGTGTGTCAAATCGGAGGGCATGCTGTCCGGTCCTCTGGCAGTCTCTATGGGGTGCCACAGGGTTCAATTCTCGGGCCGACTCTTTTCTCTGTATATATCAATGATGTTGCTCTTGCTGCGGGCGATTCCCTGATCCACCTCTACGCAGACGACACCATTCTATATACTTTCGGCCCGTCATTGGACACTGTGCTATCCAACCTCCAAACGAGCTTCAATGCCATACAGCACTCCTTCCGTGGCCTCCAACTGCTCTTAAACGCGAGTAAAACCAAATGCATGCTTTTCAACCGATCGCTGCCTGCACCCGCATGCCCGACTAGCATCACCACCCTGGATGGTTCCAACCTTGAATATGTGGACATCTATAAGTACCTAGGTGTCTGGCTAGACTGCAAACTCTCCTTCCAGACTCACATCAAACATCTCCAATCAAAATCAAATCCAGAGTCGGCTTTCTATTCCGCAACAAAGCCTCCTTCACCCACGCTGCCAAGCTTACCCTAGTAAAACTGACTATCCTACCGATCCTCGACTTCGGCGATGTCATCTACAAAATGGCTTCCAACACTCTACTCAGCAAACTGGATGCAGTCTATCACAGTGCCATCCGTTTTGTCACTAAAGCACCTTATACCACCCACCACTGCGACTTGTATGCTCTAGTCGGCTGGCCCTCACTACATATTCGTCGCCAGACCCACTGGCTCCAGGTCATCTACAAGTCCATGCTAGGTAAAGCTCCGCCTTATCTCAGTTCACTGGTCACGATGGCAACACCCATCCGTAGCACGCGCTCCAGCAGGTGTATCTCACTGATCATCCCTAAAGCCAACACCTCATTTGGCCGCCTTTCGTTCCAGTACTCTGCTGCCTGTGACTGGAACGAATTGCAAAAATCGCTGAAGTTGGAGACTTTTATCTCCCTCACCAACTTCAAACATCAGCTATCCGAGCATCTAACCGATCGCTGCAGCTGTACATAGTCTATTGGTAAATAGCTCACCCTTTTTCACCTACCTCATTCCCATACTGTTTTTATACTGTTTTTATTTATTTACTTTTCTGCTCTTTTGCACACCAATATCTCTACCTGTACATGCCCATCTGATCATTTATCACTCCAGTGTTAATCTGCAAAATTGTATTATTCGCCTACCTCCTCATGCCTTTTGCACACATTGTATATAGACTGCCCATTTTTTTCTACTGTGTTATTGACTTGCTAATTGTTTACTCCATGTGTAACTCTGTGTTGTCTGTTCACACTGCTATGCTTTATCTTGGCCAGGTCGCAGTTGCAAATGAGAACTTGTTCTCAACTAGCCTACCTGGTTAAATAAAGGTGAAATAAAAAAATAAAAATAAAAAAAATCAGAAAGTGAAGGCAGATAAAAGGGGGATTAAAGAACACAGGAGTGAAGGAAGGAGAGGATGGATGGATGATGGATGGAAGGATGATGGACGGAGGGGGAGAAGGAGTGAGGGATTGGATGAGACAGACAGGCAGGGCAAGACTTACAGTAAGAAACCTGGAGCAGAGGCACATTAGAGCTGGTTATACTTCAGTATGGATCCACAGCACGCACACACACACACACTGCACACACACACACTGACCATGAATAACACAAACTAAGACTAGATGAATCTCAAGGGACCACAAACAAATCTAACTGCGGCTCCATATATTTTGCCATCTTAATAATCACTGATTTTCTTTGTCATTTGATCAAATTCATCCAATAAAATGTCATACTAATGAAGTAGTAAATTATTTTAAGACTTTACCACATCATGTTGTACAGTACAGACTTTTTCTGTGGTATTAAGAGCCCTAAAAGTTCTACTGAACCGTAAAGAACAGAGAGAACAAATGCTTTATTTTTGATCCTATACATTTGCATGCCCGGTGCTTTGAAAGATCAGTCTTGTGGAGCGACTGCCAGTTGGGCACCAGGTGCCAATTACTCACCCATTAAGTCGCTTTGTGAGAGGCTGTATCCTGAGTTGGCGCCCGTGCCCAGGCTGCTGACCCCCGGGGCTCCAGGAGGAGTGAAGTTGAGCAGCGAGGGGAACTGGAAGGGCAGCGAGACGGGGACCAGCCCCCCCAACATCCCAAAGCTAAGTGGCCCGCCCAGGAGGGGACTGCCAGCTGACACCTGGGGGGGAAGAGAAAGAGAGAGAGAGAAGGGATCAGGTGACATGTGAAGTGCCTGACACAATCTCTTCCCTTGGCCAACTTGGCCAAGTCTTTGCAGAACATATGCAAAACTCTAGCGAGACAAATGCAGTCAGTATCTAAAAGGTGCTTGATCCTGTTTTTCACTGTTCTTGACACTTTTTCTGGTCGCCTGTGATTGGCTGACTCACCTGCGTCAGGTGTGAGGTAACGGAGGGTGTGGCCATGGCTGACGTGGGCACCCGACTGCCTACAGCCTTGGATCCGCCCACGGCCCTCTGTCTCTGTCCGTGATTGGTCGAGACCGTGCCGGAGGGGGAGGGGCTGTTGTCCGGGCGACTGGTGACGGGCGACATGCGCATGGGGCTGCTGTTGGAGGTAGCGCTGCTCACGCTACTACTGCTAATGACAGACGGACCCTTCTGGCTCCCCGCGAAGCTATAACTGCCCTGGCCCGACTTCACCTGACACCCACCTTGGACACTAAATGGGGGGCGGAAACCGGCAGTCTTGGGGGACTGGTACTGGAGAGGGCTGGAGATCATTTGAGAGTGAGAGAGAAGGTTGGAAGAGGAGGAGGAAGGGGAGGAGATGGGAGGAGGGGTGGGGGCGGGGGGGCGAGGGGTGAGCTTGATGATTGGGGAGGAGTTGTTGCTGTGGGAGGACTTGGTGAGGGTTGCCTGCATGGGGGTGATGAAGTTGGACTGGTGGTGGGGCTTGGATTTTCCCTGGTGGTGGGACGGGGACTGGGAGGGTGAGGAGCCCACAGTGGAGGTGAGGTAGGAGGGTTGCTGGGGGCTCTTGGAGTTGAGCTGCTGGGGATGTGAGTGGGAGTTGGTGGCACGGGACTGAGGGGAGGAGGAGGGCATGTTGCTCATCATGGCACCCCCATTACTACTGCTGTTGGCTTTGACACTGCTCTTCCCCAGTCCTGGTATTGCCACCCCCATGCCCAGGGCGACCTTCTGATGGGGGGGCAGGAGCGGAGAGGCTGTGGGAGGGGGACGCTGCTTGGTGGGCGGGGAGGGGGACGACGGTGGGTGGAGCTTACTCCCTCCGGTCATGCCCCCTTGCCTGTGAGTGGAGGTCGCCATGCTGACATTGTGTCTCTGAGTCTGTCCCATAGAGCCTGCCCCTTTCATCACGCCGTACACTCCGTCGGCGCCACGAGACACCAACGTGGCCCCGCGAGCTGCATGCGAGCCGACGACGCCGTAGAAGTGGAGGGAGAGGTAGATAGTGTGGTCTTAATGTTGGCCATCGATGGCATCGTCACCGTCGTCGACGAGTTGGCGTTTATCTTGGAAAGAGAATGTGAGGTGAGTAGGGAAGACGAGGGGAGTAGTGAGGGGTGATGGAGGGGGAGGAGTTGGGGATCTGGAGAGGCGGGGGAGAGGGGGAGGTGAGGGTGAGGTCAGTGACGCTGCCGTGGGGACCCAGGCCCTTGGCGGCTTGGCTGAGGAAGGCGAGGGCGTGGGAGACGGAATCCAGGGAGGGGGCACGGAGATCCTCGTCCAGCGAGTCGGACAGGCAGATGGGCTCCGAGGGGGACGAGGAGGTCCCTCGGGCCTGGATGACGGAGGGGGTGGAGGGGACGTGGGGGAGAGAAGGGGTGGTGGCGGTGGGGAGATTAGGCCTCTGCTGGATCCATTGGCCCTCCTGGAACACAGGGAAAGGACAAAGGTTAGCATTAGCCCCGCATCAGAACACATGGCACCGCAAGTAATACCAAATAACCATCTTGTATCAAGTCAAATCAAATTTTATTTGTCACATACACATGGTTAGCAGATGTTAATGCGAGTGTAACGAAATGCTTGTGCTTCTAGTTCCGACAATGCAGTGATAACCAACAAGTAATCTAACTAACAATTCCAAAACTACTGTCTTATACACAGTGTAAGGGGATAAGGAATATGTACATAAGGATATATGAATGAGTGATGGTACAGAGCAGCATACAGTAGATGGTATCGAGTACAGTATATACATATGAGATGAGTGTGTAGACAAAGTAAACAAAGTGGCATAGTTAAAGTGGCTAGTGATACATGTATTACATAGGGATGCAGTCGATGATGTAGAGTACAGTATATACATATGCATATGAGATGAATAATGTAGGGTAAGTAACATTATATAAGGTAGCATTGTTTAAAGTGGCTAGTGATATATTTACATCGTTTCCCATTATTAAAATGGCTGGAGTTGGGTCAGTGTCAATGACAGTGTGTTGGCAGCAGCCACTCAATGTTAGTGGTGGCTGTTTAACAGTCTGATGGCCTTGAGATAGAAGCTGTTTTTCAGTCTCTCGGTCCCAGCTTTGATGCACCTGTACTGACCTCGCCTTCTGGATGATAGCGGGGTGAACAGGCAGTGGTTCGGGTGGTTGATGTCCTTGATGATCTTTATGGCCTTCCTGTAACAACGGGTGGTGTAGGTGTCCTGGAGGGCAGGTAGTTTGCCCCGGTGATGCGTTGTGCAGTCCTCACTACCCTCTGGAGAGCCTTACGGTTGAGGGCGGAGCAGTTGCCGTACCAGGCGGTGATACAGCCCGCCAGGATGCTCTCGATTGTGCATCTGTAGAAGTTTGTGAGTGCTTTTGGTGACAAGCCGAATTTCTTCAGCCTCCTGAGGTTGAATAGGCGCTGCTGCACCTTCTTCACGACGCTGTCAGTGTGAGTGGACCAATTCAGTTTGTCTGTGATGTGTATGTCGAGGAACTTAAAACTAGCTAACCTCTCCACTACTGTTCCATCGATGTGGATAGGGGGGTGTTCCCTCTGCTGTTTCCTGAAGTCCACAATCATCTCCTTAGTTTTGTTGACGTTGAGTGTGAGGTTATTTTCCTGACACCACACTCCGAGGGCCCTCACCTCCTCCCTGTAGGCCGTCTCGCCGTTGTTGGTAATCAAGCCTACCACTGTTGTGTCGTCCGCAAACTTGATGATTGAGTTGGAGGCGTGCGTGGCCACGCAGTCGTGGGTGAACAGGGAGTACAGGAGAGGGCTCAGAACGCACCCTTGTGGGGCCCCCGTGTTGAGGATCAGCGGGGAGGAGATGTTGTTGTCTACCCTCACCACCTGGGGGCGGCCCGTCAGGAAGTCCTTTCCTCTTTTGACCTCACCCTCTCACCTTCCCCCTACTCACAAGGCAGGCAATACGCTCGACCTCATCTTTACTAGATGCTGTTCTTCCACTAACCTCATTGCAACTCCCCTCCAAGTCTCCGACCACTACCTTGTATCCTTTTCCCTCTCGCTCTCATCCAACACTTCCCACACTGCCCCTACTCGGGATGGTATCGCGCCGTCCCAACCTTCGCTCTCTCTCCCCCGCTACTCTCTCCTCTTCCATCCTATCATCTCTTCCCTCTGCTCAAACCTTCTCCAACCTATCTCCTGATTCTGCCTCCTCAACCCTCCTCTCCTCCCTTTCTGCATCCTTTGACTCTCTATGTCCCCTATCTTCCAGGCCGGCTCGGTCCTCCCCTCCCGCTCCGTGGCTCGACGACTCATTGCGAGCTCACAGAACAGGGCTCCGGGCAGCCGAGCGGAAATGGAGGAAAATCCCGCCTCCCCGCGGACCTGGCATCCTTTCGCTCCCTCCTCTCTACATTTTCCTCCTCTGTCTCTGCTGCTAAAGCCACTTTCTACCACTCTAAATTCCAAGCATCTGCCTCTAACCCTAGGAAGCTCTTTGCCACCTTCTCCTCCCTCCTGAATCCTCCCCCTCCTCCTCTCTGCAGATGCAACCATTTGAAAAGAAGGTCGGGACATCCGATCCTCGTTTGCTAAGTCAAACGACACCGCTGGTTCTGCTCCACTGCCCTACCCTGTGCTCTGACCTCTTTCTCCCCTCTCTCCAGATGAAATCCGCGTCTTGGGACGGCCGGCCGCCCAACAACCTGCCCGTCGACCCTATCCCCTCCTCTCTTCTCCAGACCATTTCCGGAGACCTTCCTACCTCACCTCGCTCATCAACTCATCCCTGACCGCTGGACGCCCCTTCCGTCTTCAAGAGAGCGAGAGTTGCACCCCTTCTGAAAAAACCTACACTCGATCCCTCCGATGTCAACAACTACAGACCAGTATCCCTTCTTTCTTTTCTCTCCAAAACTCTTGAACGTGCCGTCCTTGGCCAGCTCTCCCGCTATCTCTCTCAGAATTACCTTCTTGATCCAAATCAGTCAGGTTTCAAGACTAGTCATTCAACTGAGACTGCTCTTCTCTGTATCACGGAGGCGCTCCGTACTGCTAAAGCTAACTCTCTCTCCTCTGCTCTCATCCTTCTAGACCTATCGGCTGCCTTCGATACTGTGAACCATCAGATCCTCCTCTCCACCCTCTCCCAGTTGGGCATCTCCGGAGCCCACGCTTGGATTGCGTCCTACCTGACAGGTCGCTCCTACCAGGTGGCGTGGCGAGAATCTGTCTCCTCACCACGCGCTCTCACCACTGGTGTCCCCCAGGGCTCTGTTCTAGGCCCTCTCCTATTCTCGCTATACACCAAGTCACTTGGCTCTGTCATAACCTCACATGGTCTCTCCTATCATTGCTATGCAGACGACACACAATTAATCTTCTCCTTTCCCCCTTCTGATGACCAGGTGGGAATCGCATCTCTGCATGTCTGGCAGACATATCAGTGTGGATGACGGATCACCACCTCAAGCTGAACCTCGGCAAGACGGAGCTGCTCTTCCTCCCGGGGAAGGACTGCCCGTTCCATGAATCACGTTTGACAACTCCATTGTGTCCTCCTCCCAGAGCGCTAAGAACCTTGGTGTGATCCTGGACAACACCCTGTCGTTCTCAACTAACATCAAGGCGGTGTCCCGTTCCTGTAGGTTCATGCTCTACAACATCCGCAGAGTACGACCCTGCCTCACACAGGAAGCGGCGCAGGTCCTAATCCAGGCACTTGTCATCTCCCGTCTGGATTACTGCAACTCGCTGTTGGCTGGGCTCCCTGCCTGTGCCATTAAACCCCTACAACTCATCCAGAATGCCGCAGCCCGTCTGGTGTTCAACCTTCCCAAGTTCTCTCTCACGTCACCCCGCTCCTCCGCTCTCTCCACTGGCTTCCAGTTGAAGCTCGCATCCGCTACAAGACCATGGTGCTTGCCTACGGAGCTGTGAGGGGAACGGCACCTCAGTACCTCCAGGCTCTGATCAGGCCCTACACCCAAACAAGGGCACTGCGTTCATCCACCTCTGGCCTGCTCGCCTCCCTACCACTGAGGAAGTACAGTTCCCGCTCAGCCCAGTCAAAACTGTTCGCTGCTCTGGCTCCCCAATGGTGGAACACACTCCCTCATGACGCCAGGACAGCGGAGTCAATCACCACCTTCCGGAGACACCTGAAACCCCACCTCTTTAAGGAATACCTAGGATAGGATAAAGTAATCCTTCTCCCCCCCCTTAAAAGATTTAGATGCACTATTGTAAAGTGGCTGTTCCACTGGATGTCATAAGGTGAATGCACCAATTTGTAAGTCGCTCTGGATAAGAGCGTCTGCTAAATGACTTAAATGTAATGTAAATGTAAGTCCAGTACCCAGTTGCACAGGGCGGGGTCGAGACCCAGGGTCTCGAGCTTGATGACGAGCTTGGAGGGTACTATGGTGTTGAATGCCGAGCCTGTAGTCGATGAACAGCATTCTCACATAGGTATTCCTCTTGTCCAGGTGGGTTAGGGCAGTGTGCAGTGTGGTTGAGATTGCATCGTCTGTGGACCTATTTGGGCGGTAAGCAAATTGGAGTGGGTCTAGGGTGTCAGGTAGGGTGGAGGTGATATGGTCCTTAACTAGTCTCTCAAAGCACTTCATGATGACGGAAGTGAGTGCTACGGGGCGGTAGTCGTTTAGCTCAGTTACCTTAGCTTTCTTGGGAACAGGAACAATGGTGTCCCTCTTGAAGCATGTGGGAACAGCAGACTGGTATAGGGATTGATTGAATATGTCCGTAAACACACCGGCCAGCTGCTCTGAGGGCGCGGCTGGGGATGCCGTCTGGGCCTGCAGCCTTGCGAGGGTTAACACGTTTAAATGTCTTACTCACCTTGGCTGCAGTGAAGGAGAGACCGCATGTTTTCGTTGCAGGCCGTGTCAGTGGCACTGTATTGTCCTCAAAGCGGGCAAAAAAGTTATTTAGTCTGCCTGGGAGCAAGACATCCTGGTCCGTGACTGGGCTGGGTTTCTTCTTGTAGTCCGTGATTGACTGTAGACCCTGCCACATGCCTCTTGTGTCTGAGCCATTGAATTGAGATTCCACTTTGTCTCTGTACTGACGCTTAGCTTGTTTAATAGCCTTGCGGAGGGAATAGCTGCATTGTTTATATTCGGACATGTTACCAGTCACCTTGCCCTGATTAAAAGCAGTGGTTCGCTTTCAGTTTCACGCGAATGCTGCCATCAATCCACGGTTTCTGGTTTGGGAATGTTTTTATCGTTGCTATGGGAACGACATCTTCGACGCACGTTCTAATGAACTCGCACACCGAATCAGCGTATTCGTCAATATTTCCATCTGACGCAATACGAAACATGTCCCAGTCCACGTGATGGAAGCAGTCTGACCAGCGTTGGACAGACCTCAGCGTGGGAGCCTCTTGTTTTAATTTCTGCCTGTAGGCAGGGATCAGCAAAATGGAGTCGTGGTCAGCTTTCCCAAAGGGGGCGGGGCAGGGCCTTATATGCGTCGTGAAGTTAGAGTAACAATGATCCAAGGTTTTACCACCCCTGGTTGCGCAATCGATATGCTGATAAAATTTAGGGAGTCTTGTTTTCAGATTAGCTTTGTTAAAATCCCCAGCTACAATGAATGCAGCCTCCGGATAAATGGTTTCCAGTTTGCAAAGAGTTAAATAAAGTTCGTTCAGAGCCATCGAACCTAGAAAAGGTTAGTTGAGAGTGAAGAGATTTCACTGACCTTTGCTTTAGCCCTGGGGGTGGGGACCATCCTTTTCTTGGCCCTGGACAGAGAAACCAATGGTGTGTTAAGTTAACATCTGCACAGGAATGCTAATCCATCTGTCAATAAATCATCTGTTTATTCAGATATTCTGTACATCTTCTATCCATATAGTCTATACATCCCATCACATACTGTGTGTGTGTGTGTGTGTGTGTGTGTGTGTGTGTGTGTGTGTGTGTGTGTGTGTGTGTGTGTGTGTGTGTGTGTGTGTGTGTGTGTGTGTGTGTGTTTCTATATTGTTTTTTCCCCTCATCAATCTACCCCATTTTCACAAAGCAAAAACAGGGAAACGGAAATAACGTTTACATAAGTATTCAGAACCTTTACTCAGTACTTTGTTGAAGCACCTTTGGCAGCGATTACAGCCTCGTGTCTTCTTGGGTATAACACTAGAAGCTTGGCACACCTGTATTTAGGGAGCTCCCATTCTTCTCTGCGCATCCTTTTCGAAGGTGAACCTTCGCCCCAGTTTGAGGTCCTCAGCGCTCTGGAGCAGGTTTTCATCAAGGATCTCTTTGCTCCGTTCATCTTTCCCTTGATCCTGACTAGTCTCCCAGTTCCTGCCGCTTAAAAATATTCCCACAGCATGATGCTGCCACCACCAGGCTTCACCGTAGGGAAGGTGCCAGGTTTCCCCCAGACGTGATACTTGGCATTCAGGCCAAAGAATTCAATACTTCTTTCATCAGACCAGAGAATCGTGTTTCTCATGGTCTGAGAGTCTTTAGGTGCCTTCTGGCAAGCTCCAAGCGGGTGGTCATGTGACTTTTACTGAGGCGTGGCTTCCGTCTGGCCACTCTACCATAAAGGCCTGATTGTTGGAGTGCTGCAGAGATGGTTGTCCTTCCAGAAGGTTCTGCCATCTCCATAGAGGAAGGAACACCTCCCCGACCAAGGTCCTTTCCCCCTGACTGCTCAGTTTGGCCGGGCGGCCAGCCCTAGGAAGAAACTTGGTGGTTCCAAACTTCTTCCATTGAAGAATGATGGAGGCCACCGTGTTCTTGGGGACCTTCAATGCTGCAGACATTTTTTGGTACCCTTCTCCAGATCTGCGCCTCGACAAAATCCTGTCTCGGAGCTCTACGGACAATTCCTTAGACCTCAACGCTTGGTTTTTGCTCTGACATGAAGTGTCAACTTTGCCTTTCCAAATCATGTCTAATTAATAGAATTTACCACAGGTGGACTCCAACCAAGTTGTAGAAAGATCAAAGATAATCAATGGAAACAGGATGCACCTGAGCTCAATTTCAAGTCTCATAGCAAAGGGTCTGAATACTTATGTAAATAAGGTATTTCTGCTATTTTTAATAAATTTGCTAAAATTTCTAAAAACCTGTTTAGGCTTTGTCATTATGGGGTAATGTGTGTAGATTGATGAGGAAAAACATGTATTTCATCAATTTTAGAATAAGGCTGGAACGTAACAAAAGTCAAGGGGTCTGAATACTTTCCGAAGGCACTGTATATTTATACTACGGACTCCGACATTACTCGTCCTAATATTTCTAAATCCCATTATTTTACTTTTTAGATTAGTGTGTATTGTTGTGCACCGTTAGATATTACTGCACTGTTGGAGCTGGGAACACGAGCATTTCGCTCCGCCCGCAGATGTTAATATGTGTATGCGACCAATAATATTTAACTTGATCTGTCAATCAGGCATATATACAATAAAAAGGTATAATTACCATTATAACGTCAACTTATTTATAAGGTCCAACTACAGTGGAGATAACTTACATGTTGACAGTGAGGTGACTGTGTACAACACGGCTCTCCTTGAACAGCATCCTGGCCTGCATCCAGCCCTTCGGCCACAGTGGTTTGACCTCGTTCTCCATGAAGGCCTTGAGGTAATCCTCCACGGAGAGAGAGCACTGAGATGACTCCAGTTCATAGCAGCTCAACTTCACACGGACCAGGTTACACAGCAGCGACCTACACACCAACACAGACACACACACACACACAAAGAAAGCTTACTAATCTTTTATATTTTCAAATCAGCCATTTTCTCTATGACTTTGCTCGAGAATTTCACTTTAGTGTCTAGGCCGGATTACTGTAAAAGCACTTTGTGACAACTGACAAATAAATAAGATTTGATTGAGGGCAGTGGATGGGCCATTACCTGAGCTTGTCGTCCCAGACAAACTTCTTCCGTGGGCCCATCATCCTCTTCCCCGGCTTCCCCTCGTCCTCTTCCTCTGATCCATTCTTCTCTCCCTCTCCGGGTTGCTGCCTGCTAGGGTCCAACACACACACACCTCAGAACCAACATATTCTACCAACCTCAATATATTCCCGCAGAGGCAGAGACGCATATAAATGAAAGCATAAATGAACACAGGCAGAGTACAGCACTAAAAATAACCTAACAACCATTATGGATTAGCGATATGGCATTACAGTATACCAGGGGTACTCAACTATTTAAGAAGGTCCGGTCATACAAATTACCTACAGTGGGGCAAAAAAGTATTACATCAGCCACCAATCGTGCAAGTTCTCCCACTTAAAAAGATGAGAGAGGCCTGTAATTTTCATCATAGGTACACTTCAACTATGACAGACAAATTTAGAAAAAAATCCTGAAAATCACATTGTAGGATTTGTAATGAATTTATTTGCAAATTATGGTGGAAAATAAGTATTTGGTCAATAACAAAAGTGTATCTCAATACTTTGTTATATACCCTTTGTTGGCAATGACAGAGGCCAAACGTTTTCTGTAAGTCTTCACAAGGTTTTCACACACTGTTGCTGGTATTCTGGCCCATTCTTCCAAGCAGATCTACTCTAGAGCAGTGATGTTTTGGGGCTGTTGCTGGGCCACACAGACTTTCAACTCCCTCCAAAGATGTTCTATGGGGTTGAGATCTGGAGACTGGCTAGGCCACTCCAGGACCTTGAAATGCTTCTTACGAAGCCACTCCTTCGTTGACCGGGCGGTGTGTTTGGGATAATTGTCATGCTGAAAGACCCAGCCACGTTTCATCTTCAATGCCCTTGCTGATGGAAGGAGGTTTTCACTCAAAATCTCACGGTACATGGCCCCATTCATTCTTTCCTTTACACGGATCAGTCGTCCTGGTCCCTTTGCAGAAAAACAGCTCCAAAGCATGATGTTTCCACCCCCATGCTTCACAGTAGGTATGGTGTTCTTTGGATGCAACTCAGCATTCTTTGTCCTCCAAACACGACGAGTTGAGTTTTTACCAAAAAGTTCTATTTTGGTTTCATCTGACCATATGACATTCTCCCAATCTTCTTCTGGATCATCCAAATGCTCTCTAGCAAACTTCAGACGGGCCTGGACATATACTGGCTTAAGCAGGGGGACACGTCTGGCACTGCAGGATTTGAGTCCCTGGCGGCGTAGTGTGTTACTGATGGTAGGTTTTGTTACTTTGGTCCCAGCTCTCTGCGGGTCATTCACTAGGTCCCCCCGTGTGGTTCTGGGATTTTTGCCCACCGTTCTTGTGATCATTTTGACCCCACGGGGTGAGAACTTGCGTGGAGCCCCAGATCAAGGGAGATTATCAGTGGTCTTGTATGTCTTCCATTTCCTAATAATTGCTCCCACAGTTGATTTCTTCAAAACAAGCTGCTTACATATTGCAGATTCAGTCTTCCCAGCCTGGTGCAGGTCTACAATTTTGTTTCTGGTGTCCTTTGACAGCTCTTTGGTCTTGGCCATAGTGGAGTTTGGAGTGTGACTGTTTGAGGTTGTGGACAGGTATCTTTTATACTGATAACAAGTTCAAAGAGGTGCCATTAATACAGGTAACGAGTGGAGGACAGAGGAGCCTCTTAAAGAAGAAGTTACAGGTCTGTGAGAGCCAGAAATCTTGCTTGTTTGTAGGTGACCAAATACTTATTTTCCACCATAATTTGCAAATAAATTCATTAAAAATCCTACAATGTGATTTTCTGGATTTTTTTCCTCATTTTGTATGTCATAGTTGAAGTGTACCTATGATGAAAATTACAGGCCTCTCATCTTTTTAAGTGGTAGAACTTGCACAATTGGTGGCTGACTAAATACCTTTTTGCCCCACTGTAGGTGGCAAAAGTCAGGATGAATTTAGTCATTTATTGGTGTAGTAACAAACCCCCTTCCAACAACTACAAACTGTTCAAATTGTTCACATGCTTCTTGTTGGAGATTTCTTTTGCCGTTTTAAAGCTAATTTCCTGCACTTCTACACATTTTACCATATGATACCTGAGTGAATGACTCAACAAAATCAAATGGGGGCCCGCTGGGGGTCGAGGCCCCTGGGCGTACCCATATACCTAACATGGGCTATTTGATCAACTGGACATTTCTGACAGGTACTAAATCAAAATGGCTCTCTGTCAGGGGATGACAAACTGCCCAATGCAATACCAAATGTAAAGTCGGGAGCCGCGGTCCGTATTGACCCCCTTCTGGGTCCACATCCGGACCGCGGTCCGCCTGTTGAGTTTGGCTGCAGTACACTATGGAGTATTGTAGTCTTCTTACTTGGCAGCCTTGACCATGCAGTCCAAGTTGTATCGTTGGATCTGCTCGGGCATCACACTGCACACAGCCAGCTTCAGCTTCAACAGGGGCGTACGCAGACGGTCGTCCTGGATGTTGAGGCTAAGCTTCTTGAGGCGTTTGAGCAGGGCCTCCTTATTGCAGGGCACAAAGGCCTCCAGGTGAGAATACACCTCCCCACGGAGCCCCATCGGCTGCTCCTGCACCTGCAGCTCAATACTGGGGGAGGAGAGAGTGGAGGGAAGGGAGAGGAGCGACAGAGGGAAGTAACAGGAGTGAGAGAAAGGGGGGATGGAGAGAGAAAGATGGTAAGCAAAGAAAAGGGATAAAGGAGACACGACAAAGAATAAAACGATTTGAGCGAGAGAGAAGGATGTTGGGAGGAATGTGGAACAGAGTGGAGGTGAAAAAGACAGGGAAAGAGGTGAACAATCGACTCCAATATCAGCAGTATGACACATTCAGGGTGGAGATGGAGAGAGATGTACAACGTGTCAAAAGAATGACAAACTCACTCCAGTAGGATGTTATTCATATCCAGGGTGAAGAATTTCTTCCTTCCCTCTTGATCAAACTGACGAGAGGCCTGTGAAGAAAGGCGGTTGGTGAGCATACTGTCTTCCATGGAAAGATGCACAAAAGCAAAAATAAGCCTTCCATGTCAGTTTTCAAAATGGCTGCATCGTCATCTTGCCAGTTTTTGCTCATCCTTGATTTGTCACTCTCTCTTTCTTCTCTCTCCCTTTTGGCCACCAGTTGTCTGTTGCTAGTCTACCTTTCCTTCATGTGTTTTGCTCTCATCCGCTCTTCCTTTCTGCTCTGCTCCTCTCTAACCTCTCTGCATTTTTATCAGCCTGTCAAGAAATGCATTACAAATCGTCCAAGAACTGAAACACTATTTTAAGTGATATCGTCATGGTTTAAGAAAATGGCTGCCACACATTTCAACTGTACAAACTTCCAGGAAGTTACTCAACAATTAAATCGAGGGATGATCACATAAACATTAAATAACCAAAAAATAAAAAATAAAAAAAGCCTCATCAGTAAGACTCATCAGTGAGACCTACCGCCCGTAGGTCCTCGATGCGCTTTATGAGGGGAGCAGGCAGGCCGTCAGGGAGCAGAGGTGGGTGTAGGAGACCCCCTGAAACCCCCAGCCCCCTCCCTAACCCGCCCCCACTAGGCTTCGGCCCTGAAACTCCAATTCCCATCAGACCATTCTCTCTCCCGGGCGTGGCCACGTGCGGATTAGTCGAGCTGTCCAGAAGGCTGAAGTCCAGGTCACCCAAAAGATCCTGAAGCTCCTTCTCATTTGCCGAGCCCAGCAGTGACATCATGGCGGGGTCCGCCGTGAGCTCGGCCAACGAGACGTCGTTGTTAGCCGCGTTAGCGTGCAGGTGGGAGTTAGCCAGCAGGTGGTTGGCTCGCGGGGCGTTGGTCACGGAGCTACCCATGCCGGGATGCGGCACGGTGGGGTTCATCTTCCTCATCTCCTGCTTCTCCCGGGTGAAGCGGCGCAACATGGCTGCCAAGCACAACGAGTCCTTCATCAGCTTCTTCCTCTTCTTCTTCTCTGGCCGGTGGATGTTCATCAGAGACGACACTCTGGGTCAGAAAGACAAGAGAGAGGGGTGAAGAGGGGAAAGAGAGCGAAGAGAAAAGGAAGAAAAAGAAAGGAGAGAGAAAATATTGAGGGACTTTCTGATGTGTAATCTCAAAGACAAGAAACCTATAAGCAAGGCAATGTCTTGTCAATATGATACAAGGGAAAAAACAGTCTCGTAATATCTGCTGGTCTATTTCTGGGAATAGGTGTATTTATGGCAGCGGAGTGATCAGCCTATCAGAGCGTAGCTAATGGAGCCTTTGTTAAGGACACTTGGCCTGTCACACAAGCCCACGAGCCATTCAGGGAGAGCATCACATTGTATCATGTCATAGCCAGACATATCTGTACATGGGTAGGAATGAACAAAAATATTGTTGAATTTGTCTATTGTATTCTATGCTGAAGTGCACACATTTCAATTTCAGTACACATTCGGTAGGGTTTGACGCGGGGAGGTATAAAAACTGAATCAAAAACCATTACAAGACATTTTGAGGAATGGTTCTTGCAATGTGCTCAGTTCTATTTGAGAAATATGCATAGAACCACAATGTCCCCTTAGATGATTTGCTCTTACAGCAAGAACAAAATCATCCGAATTATTCAACAACCATTCTATCTGAAATTGTAATCTGTGAAGGTACAGACATGTCTGACAGGCACAAGAAGCAGCGATTTATCCATCCCATTATCCTATCATCTCACCCTGGTTTGGGCACTCTGTTCTTCCGGGGTTTCTTCTCCTCCAAATTGTTTCCTTCTTTCCTCCTTCGTCTCTTGATCACTTGCTCCTCGCCATCCTTCAGCTCCTGCTACCACCAGAAGGCACAGACACAACTCATGAAAAACCAAAACCAGTTGGATAAACACAAATAAAGCAGGTTTGTCATACTCCTATCAGGGATGGGGTCAATTATTCTCATCAATTCAGTAAGTAAACAAAAATTCATGGATTTTCTCAATGATTTTGAATGAATTAGAATTTCTGTTTACTTCCTGAATTGATATCACTGAAATGGAATTGACCCCAGCTGACTAATATAGTGTAATTTCACTGTATACAATACATCATGGCAGTATCCCACCCTTACTCTGGGTTTGACATCCTTGCCCCCATCCTCTCCCTCGGACTCGGAAGCAGCTCTGAACTGCAGCGTGCCCGTGTTGATGTAGAACCCTCCCAGCTTGGTCGTCAGGGAGGCCGGGACCAGCTCGTCATACTGTCACACAAAACAAAATGGCAGCCGTTACATTCATAGCACACAGGAGAGAGCATAGACGCAGAACACAGAGTAACTTCAATGAGTCTCTGACAAAAAAAACAAAAAAAACATGTCACTGTGGTGGATGTAGGTTAGTATTTATGGGGTGAGGTTGATTGCTTGTGCAAATTGGTGCTGTGGTTGATTGACAGTCTTAAGCACGCTCCAAACAGGAAGCAAAACTCCAGAGAGGAGTTTGCCAGAATCGAGCAGATTCCTGTTTTCTCCACCTATAATACAGCCTAACATGCATTCTCCACATGAAGGGGTATAGAAGGTAAAAATAAAGGGATACTTACAGCCTCTGAGTTGTCAATGAAAGGGTCGGTCTCGTCGTAGCCGAAGCCGATGTCAATCAGATCCTGCATCCTATCCTTCCTCTTCCTCTTTCCTGGTGCATTCTCATTGCCCTGTGTCACAGGCGATACATACTTTCACATCTACATACTGTATAACCAGTAGTCATAAACGAGAAAAACATGGCTTATAACCAGATATAACAGGCTTAAAACTTGGTACAACTAACTATTAACCAGATAAAAACAAGTCAAACTAATCTTAAAACGTGTATCTTATAAGTGGAGTTATTAGAGCACAAGGTTTTACCACGGCTCCAAAAAATAACATACATATTTGTTCTCAAACTTCTTGGCCAGGGCCTCCACCTGCAGTCGTTCTCTCTCGTCATTGTTGAAAGGGTCGCTAGGGTCAAGGGCAGGAGGCAGGATAAAAGGAGTTGGAGTCTGAGTCGGGGCTGGAGAAGGAGTGATCTTTTTTGCCTAGAAGGGGGGTGAAGAAAAGTGTACTGTAAAATAAATGGACTTACCCACAATAAACAAACAACGACCAAATAATATTGTGTTGTTATTGTACCGGATGTAAAGCATATTGTCATGCAATCATATAGCCCAAATAGCATTGGTGAGGACGCATTTATATTTACAGCTGGTTTATAAAGTAGTATCACTTGTACAAGTTTGAGAACAATGTATTATATATTCAGCATAATCGCTATGCAAATATGTAACATAAAAGCGTAAACTACTGTACCATGCAATGATGTCTGTACACACCACCGAGTGTCTTGGTAACACAATACACCGATATTTTCACAACTCCATTTAGGCTACATCCTTGTACTTTCAAACCTACTCCATATATTCAGCACTGACTGATCTTCAATATGTCACCCATAGGAGGCTAAACTCAACTGTACTGGGGCACTTATTCTACGTGCCATATTAATGGCTGTATGACTGGTGTAAACTAACAAGAGAGTTGGCAAGTTAACAAGAACAGGAAACAGGTAACGCCAGACAACCTTTATCACTGCATGTGCATTAGGCGTGCCTACAACTGTAATCTTGACGTGCCGTTCGAGTTGAGTACCAAGTGATTTGAGTGAATGGCTTCATGAATGGCTGAGTTAGGGTCTTTTGTGTGAAGTCCGTGACTAGTAATTTCCTCCCACCGACCACGCTATTCCGTGGAAAGACAAGATACACCCACTTTCATATCCTATCTTATAACAAGTCCCCACTAACCAAGTTAATAAAATCAACTGGTGTTGATCCATGTCTTTCTTGGCCAAACAGGAGTCATACCTGGATGTTTTGGATGAGTTCGCTGTAGTTAAACTCGGCCGACGATTGATCGCTGGGCTCAGACAGAGATAGGTTCAACCGCACGGTAATCCGTTTTCCTTCAGCGTTGTCCTTGTCACTACTAGTTTTGCCGAAAAGCCCACCGCCACCATCTGCCCCGGACGCTTTCGTGTCGCCCTCACATTCCGCATCCAAGTCGATGTCGGCCTCGTCATCCTCCAACCGGCGTTTCCTAGTCTCCGTGGCTGATCCAGCAGCGAAGGCCGAGAGGGTGACAAATTGTACTTTTCTCGGTTCGGCCATTTGGATGTGCTGCCTGTCTGAACCTCGCTTCGGACAGACAGCGACAGCGCGAGCTACTTCGTGAAACTACTTCAAATTGGCAAATTGAAGGGGTTTGCGCGAAAATGCAATGGCTATTTAGTGGCTAATAAGATGTAAGGGGGTCATCCGCAAAATTCGAATTGAATTTCAGGGGATGAGATGGTCGGGGAAAAGTTGTTTTTTCGGTAGCTACTTGCATCCTCAATTGCTATGGGATCGAGATATTCAAGGTGGCCATCTTGGATTTCAGGAGTAAATAAAATATCAGAGAGAGGTCACTGGGCCTGCGCGCACAGACAAAACGGAAGGAGCGTGAGCGAGGGCGGTTATCATGGCCAATCACCGCATTCGCCCCCATTTTAATCCCACCCCTATCACAACAGGCGATAATAAGAACATCTGAAGATGGCACTAGTATTATGACCTTAACGGAGATGTCTTTTGTGAAAGGACATTTTATCAGATCATGTCTCCAGAATAATTTATGCATTTTGCTCACTAATATAGAAAATGGATGGCATCTGTTTTGATGCCATTCTTATGTCATCCATTCAGTCCTGAAATGCTGAATTGTGCGTTTTTCCACAATGACCTAGCTACACTCACAGTAAATCCCAAAAGGAACCAAACAAGCCAGTTGGGTGGCTCTGTGAGTTACCTATGACGCAACACAAGCAAACATTGGTGGACACCTGTTGAAATTGATGGGTTTTGTGTTCAGTTATTTTGTAGACAATGCTTCCTTTAATTTAGATGAGGACGAAGCTGATTAGCAATAGGGCATTTTGGACTTCAAAAGACAGTACATTTACTATTTAATTCAAATGTATGCCTACAGTATTTGTGTCAGTATGGCCACAAAAAAACGACATCATGACAGAACTAGTGAATGCAGAGAGAACAAACCATAGAGAAAAAGGTCAACAACCCTTTATAAAGAGAACACTGTTTAATACTTGTATCAGCATCATTTGAGTAATACAAAATACACATTTGAATACAATTGATTGGCGAGATTGTACAGAATTATATACATTGCAAATAAAACAAGTATTTCATGATATAAATACTGTGACTCGTACAATAAAGCGCATCAATACACATTGTGCATGACTCATGAGAACAGGTTATTTTGTAGATTTTTCACTAGTAAAAGAGTCTGATAAAAAATGCACATGTAAACCACATATATAATGTAATAACAACATGTAGTAAGTGTATTATGTGAGTTAAGCACGTTATATGACATTGCTATGTCAGAGGAACCCTGTTGTCTTTGGCCCATTTCCTCAGAGCTCTGATAATGTACTCCACCTGGGGGTTCTGTGTGCTCCTCAACAGGGGCAGCACCTCCTTCAAGGTTTCCCTGTGGAACCACAGACAATGGTTATTAGTGATGGGAAGTTAGGAACAGGTCATATTGTACAATGGCAATTTTTTCATAACATTACCATAACGGTTGTCAATAAAGTTAAAAAGAAAGAGCTTGAATCACAAAAGTCACACTTTACCATGCAATGTAAATTACACAAGGCACAAAAATGATGTGCCAAAACATCTCTGTGGAGGACAAGATTTTCATATTTTATGTGTTGGTGACTGTATAGGGGACAAATCTTTAACACAGACAAGTGTTGGTATCAAAATTGGAAAAAGAAACTTAGCCAATACTTACTTCGACTCTCTGCCTGCCAGTATGAGCTGGAAGATTCCGACACAAGCCCCTCTCTTGCCCTCCCAGTAGTTGGAGTCGGAATCCAGTTTCTCCAGAGTATCGAATGCTTTGGCTGCCCAGTAGAACTGACCCATCTGAAAGCAGACAGACAGAGCAACATTTAATTGCATTGAATATTGAGAAAGCTTGGCCTTTGCTAATCTCGTCTCCAGTCTATTGTGGAGGAAGTCTGGTGTGGGAGATTAAGCTATTGCTGACTTGTGGTTAGCCTGGAAACTAAGTTAGTAGATAGAATAGTAATGAGCCTCACCTGATAGCAGTCATTGGCAATGAGTTGTAGGAGGCTGAAGGAGTCTGGCGAAGCCCCCATCTTCAGATACAGCTCCCAGGCTAGTCGGCCTTTCTGGTTCATGATGTCTGAGCGAGAGGAGAGACAACACTATTTAGATAATATATGTATTTAAATAAGTTAGTAATATATTTAGTTTTTTAGATCATGTATGTAGATATCGCATTGATGTAAAGGTATAGGTATTGAAAATGTATTGACAACAAATGGATAATGTATTTCAGACTGGATACATACAGCAGCGAGTCAGCCAGCTCAGGTATACATAGTCAGTCTTCATCTTCTCACCCTGGACCAGCAGAAATATCTGAGTCCAATATAAAAGAATGTTACAACATGAACATTGAACTGATTCAATACACTACTCATGCAAGCAGTAATGCATTTTTCTATGTTGACAGGATGTACCTCCTCTGCTTCTTTGTAGTTGCCCAAGGCAGCCTTGGCCTGGGCGTAGTTGAAATTGAACGTATCCTCGGTATAGAAGTAACTCTGTTAATGACAAACCAAAAATAAACAAACAGAAATAATGCTTGCCTCCTTTCCCCAAGTATACATATTAATTCCACTGTCCTATTGGTCTGTATGCTACATGTTTTGGGCCATGCAAACCTTTACTGAGTTAAGGTAGATGAGAACGTCTTCAAACTGCCTCAGAAGGAAGAAACAGGAAGCCATACACTGTCTTCCAGGTATCGTGTCTGAGGAGAGTGAGATACAGACAGTGAGACAAAGACGCACATGCTCACTCCAAAGCAGATACACACACACACACACACACACACACACACACACACACACACACACACACACACACACACACACACACACACACACACACACACACACACACACACACACACACACACACACACACACACACACACACACACACACACAAGCTAACTCCTAGCTTCTTGGTTGAATCGCTTTAGATTCATTCATTCACATTACCGCATTCGCTGGCTGAGCCTCCGACCAGCTGGAAGAACTGTTGAGCAATCTTCAGGTGATCCCTCTGCAGCAGAGATACCGGCAGGGACGAGGAGGAGGCAATAGAGACAGTCAGTCAGTCAGATTTCAGTGATGATCTACTTAACCAGGTTTATAAGACATTCCTAATTTACTCAGACATTTCTACTGTGTGGTCCTAGGAGGTTTTCGGGTAGTTTGTCAAACACTTACTCACCGATCCAATTTCTTGACCCAAAGCGGCATTCACCACTCCTTTCAAAATGTACTCCTTAAAGAAATAGATTTTGTTAAGACACTGCATGTACGCTATTAAGGCTTTAGTCTTTAAACTACGAGACCTCTGCTTATGACACCTGATAATGTGAAACTATTACTACCTGTGGTGTGGTTGGCTCCAAGTCTTTTATGAGGGTGTAAGCCTCTTGAAAATCATCTGAAACATAAAGATGCACATTATTGATGATAAAAGAGCCATTCAACGTTTCAATGTTAGGATTCGGATTCAAAGACAACCACCAGTGGCTAAGGTCCACCTTGTCTGAGGTAGTAGATGACCAGGTTCAACCGAGCCTCAGAGATGACATCAATCAACGGGGGCAGCACCTGCAACGCCCCCTCCCCACCACGAAACACGACCTGGGGTGATAGAGGTCAAAGGTTATAGAGCATGGGGTCACTGTCTTGCAAACACAGTCACACAACAGAGGTGGTAGAATGGGTTACCAGGTTATGCCGAATAAGCTCCTTAGCAAACTCAAAGGAGCAGGAGGAGATGTCTATGAGGTTCTTTAACTCAGCCTGAGAGAGAAAAGAACAAATTGAACCACATTATTTATTGCTGTACAATGACAAGTGTAGGCATAAACATCGACTGTGGTTGTTACGCATGTAGATGCACGGCGGTCTGTTTTGACCGTAGACGCATACAGAGTTGCTTTACCTCAGCTGCCTTGCCATTGTACAGCCTGAAGTGGTTGCAGGCCTTGAGGTTGAGAGCGATGGTGGATTCAGGAATACTCTGCAGATACACAGCCAACACCTCTTGGGAAACATCATAGTAGTCCAACTTGTAGTAGCACAGCGCTACGTACACGTTAAGAGCCAGGAAATCTCTGGTTAAAATAAATATGTAAATATGGTAAAACACGCAATAGCTAGTCCTATAGCTCACACTGCGTTCTTGAATAGAAGTCCTTGTGCATCTTTCTCTCTTGCTTTTTGACTGCACCGTCCAATATAATGCACTTTTCTCCACTTTCTCCAATGCATCTTCCTCCACTGCAAAATAACTATAGCCTCCCTCCATCTTCTTGTCTCGGTCTCAACACAAGGAAATGTGTCCTTCATATTTTCTAATACTTCATCCTAAATGTATGGCTTATGGTTTGTTTACTGTATATAGATATAATAATTTACAGTAAAATTGACACTGACTCATTCAGACAATCCACAATACCTATTGGTACTAGTGGGACCACTGTAATCTGGCATATGAGGGACTATGCTCTTGTCTATCAGTGATTTTGATGAAGGGACATGGGAGAATGGCCCAGTATAAGTACCTATTCTGTAGCAGGATGCGTTTGTAGATGTCGATGGCCTCCTGGTAGTGTGATCTCATGTAGTGGATGGAGGCCAGGCTCAGCTGGTCCTCAGTCACATCCTCCAGGTTCTGGTGGAAACCCATCAGCTTCTTCTCATCGTTGAACTGGGAACAGAAAGGAAAGGGATGGTTGGTTTGTCTATTGCTTTGTTATTACACAAGTAGGTGCACCTACAGTAGCATACAGTTGCATTACAAAGAAAGAGAAAAGTACACTGAACAAAAATATAAACATGTTTCCTGAGCTGAAATAAAAGATCCCCCAAATTTTCTATACACACAAATAGCTTATTTTGCTCAAATTTTGTACAAATGTGTTTACATCCCGGTTAGTGAGCATTTCTCCTTTGCCAACACAATCCACCCACCTGACAGGTGTGGCATATCAAGAAGCTGATTAAACAGCATGATCATTACACAGGTACACCTTGTGCTGGGGACAATAAAAGTCCACTCTGAAATGTGCAGTTTTGTCACAAAACACAATGCCACAGATGTCTAAAATGTTTGAGGGAGCATGTAATTGGCAAGCTGTTGCATTACATTACATTACATTTAAGTCATTTAGCAGACGCTCTTGCCAGAAAATGTGCATACACCTTATGACATCCAGTGGAACAGCCACTTGCATCTAAATCTTTTTTTTTTTTCTCTACCATAAGCCGCCTCCAACATAATTTTAGAGAATTTGACCGTATGTCCAAACGGCCTCACAACCGTTGTGTGGGCGAGGGGTTTGCTGATGTCAATGTTGTGAACAGAGTGCCCCATGGTGGCGCTGGGGTTATGGTATGGGCAGGCATAAGCTACGGACAACGAACACAATTGCATTTTATCGATGGCAATTTTATTGCACAGAGATGACGTGACGAGATCCTGAGGCCCATTGTTGTGCAATTCATCCGCCGCCATCACCTCATGTTTCATCATGATAATGCATTGACCCATGTCGCAAGGATCTATACACAATTTCTGGAAGCTGAAAATGTCCCAGTTCTTCCATGGCCCGCATACTCACCAGATATGTCACCCAATGAGCATGTCTTTGATGCTCTTATATATATATATATATATATGCTCTTGATCGACATGTACAACAGCGTGTTCCAGTTCTCGTCCATATCCCGCAACTTCGCACAGCCATTGATGAGGAGTGAGACAACATTCCACAGGACACAATCAACTGCCTGATCAACTCTATGCGAAGGAGATGTGTCACGCAGCACGAGGCAAATGGCGGTCACACCAGATACTGACTGGTTTTCGGATCCACGCCCCTATCATGTTGCGTTTATATTTTTGTTCAGTATAAGTATTGAGAGCTGAGCGATTAACTGTTGGTTATTTTTCCGTCTTTAAACAACTAACTGACCGATGCCGGTTAAATTATTTTAATTACATTTTGTGCTCAATGCACAGTTTCTCTACAGATAAATCAAATCAAGCACAAACTGTACGATGTAGTAAGTGGTTGTAGTTTCCAAAAGGCCAATATTCAACATAGTTTAGCAAAGAAAACGTGGTAATTAACTACAATGACCATAATCCATTGCGTGCCTACTTGTCTGGTCTGAGAAGGAGAGAAGAGAGAGAAGAACGTGTGATCGAGAGGGATAGAGAGCAGTCAGTTGCTTCGTGACGTATCTCTACCTGAAAATACATGATCTATGATTGATAATTGGTATTCAGCAGTCATAAAAGTATGCCTTAATTACTTTGAAGAACTAGTAAAATAGTTTTTGTCAGACAGCATAGGTATCAGCTCTATGGTGATGAGATGATGACTTGGAATGAAATAATACAGTCATCAAATAGGTCTAAAACAAACGTAATATACACAACAACTGAAATATTTTATTAAAGTAATGCGAATCAATTATGGTTAACATATGAAATAATTCAGAAAAGTAACAGTTCTGACCTTATGAGCCAGGTGGAAGAGCAGGCGATTCTGAAGTGCGCACTTTGGAGCTACAGGAAAAAAGGAGGAACACCTTATCGACTAGGGCAAGAAATAGAAACAGGAGGATGAAAAACAGAACATTTACAAAACATGTTAGCTAAATACTCACCCTTGTTTGCAGCCTCCTCTGCCTCTCTGTAGAGTCCCAGGAAAAACTGAGTGCAGGCCAGATACACCCACACCTCCCCTTGTTCTTCTAACCGGAGTGTCAAGGCCCTGTACTCCTTTCATGGATATAAATAGACATATGTGTCAAATAGAGTATTGTAAAAATTGCTTTTTTTCAGACAATAATTAATTTGACTGAACAAACACACACACACGCACACCTCCATTGCTCTCTTGTAATCACCCAAGTGAAAGGCACAGTAGCCAATCCAAAGGTCTGCATGCTCCTCTTTTTCTCCAACATCTCGCTGAAACTGGAAGACAAAGCAACACATCAACAGTAGGACACAGTGCTTTCGCTCGCTCGTTCTCACCGCTCACACACACACCTATGCAACTGTAATAAGGAAACAGAAAGACCTTAAGAGGACACAGGACTTTCACAGATCGCATGATATCTTGTCACATTTATTACAGAGTTGCTCATCATTCATTTGCTGATTGCACATGACAGCTAGCTACATGAGTTCCTATCTGGCTACCTCTAACAGAGTTTGTGCCCCAAGGTAGTCTCTCTGGTTGAGGTATTCCTCCAGGCGAGGGCTCTTCTTGGCTTTGTTTTTCTTCTTCTTCTCACTGACGCTAGCTGCAGAATCTCCACCTACTGCTGGCTTCACCCGAGACAGAATCTGGATGGATGTGACAAGGAAGAGAATCCTTATTGTGGACATGACAGCTGGCAATTTGTTTACTAAAGCGGGAATCAAACACTATTTGCACATTTGGTAAGATAGACGGTCATGTTTTAATAGATGTAGTGTAGCACTTATCCTGTCAAACTAGCTACCTGCCATTACTTTCAAATTAACCTCGTCACATATCACAGATAGGTGAAATAGACTGGTAACTGGCAAGCGACAATGATTAATCTAAAAAGCTAACTAGCTAACGTTAACTACACAGAAAGACTTTTAGCTAACAAACTAGTATGTTACTCAACTAGTAGGCTAACTTGTAAGACTTACCATGACGGCACAGCAGTTACCCTTGCATAATGTCACTGTTCAGAGAAATTGATTATAGCTAGATAACAACACTTGGTAACGTTAGTGGTAAATTAGCTACACGTTAGCACTATTAGATTTTTTTCTAGCTAGAATTAGCATAGCTGGCTGGCTAGCTAACAGTGAACCAACAGATACGAAAAGAAAAGACACCTTTTCTTTTCGCTGTCTAAAATTGTTATCAAAAAATAGCATGAATAAGTAAGGTGAACGAAGAGCTAGCTAACGTTAGCCACTAGCTAATGAAACATCTGACTGTGATTTCCTTGCTGTGTGGGGATTACGCTTGTGTTGCCTAGCAACGTTGTTCTTCCTTTTCACGTCAGGATCAGATGTCGAAATGCAAATTTAACTCTTTCAAATTGCCAACCACATGGTATTGAAAGAGTGGTTTCAACACATGTGTTCGGAACAGCCCCAGTGGCCTAATGGATAAGGCACTGGCCTCCTAAGCCAGGGATTGTGGGTTCGAGTCCCATCTGGGGTGATACTATTTTCACCCAGAAACTTTCATTGGGTAGGCATAATAACGTGAAATCAGTCTTGATAAAGGCGATCTTGCCTGCAAAGTGGACATAGATGCTGTTGATGTAATTTAAATGTAGCTTATATAACTACCTACCCTGTGCAACTCTCCTCCTCTGGGTCTATCTAATTGGTGTTCCACCCCCAGTCGTTGCTTTTGTTTAATGGACACGATGCCAAATAGGTCAAATCTGTCAAGAACTTTCTACAACCGGTTATGCACAAATTCACATCACAGGAGTCAACCGTCTGTTATTCCCCTTTAAAGCTAGAATCCTTAATTGAAACAAGTTTTGTAATAGTTGAACTAAGCTCATTAGGCATTTATAAATTATATTTTTCAAGAAACAAAATGGGTCTTTACTATTCAAGTCCAAAAATGGATGCAGCAACTAAGGATTCCATCATTAAATATCAATTGTAAACTGAACAGTCACTATAATATTTGAATGGATTTCTAGGTATCCATTGTGACTCTGTGGTTGTGTGTTGAAACTGAAGACACCACAAGAGTAGAAAAACACAATATAATAAAACCATGTATTTGTAATCGCCCTCATCCCAAGAAAAATAGACAAGTTTAAAAACAATAAGCCAAGTTTATTGACAGTCACTGTTTAAAGCACAGCTTTTTTGATTGACACCACTTAGGACCAATCAGCGGAGGCACCACCCCACTCGGTAGCCTGGGCAGTGGGGGCAGCGGACCAATCCTCTGTGGCGGGCTGGGCACTCCAATCCTCTGTAGGAATACAATCATGTGTGTGAGAAAATCCAAATCAAACCATTTATTGTACAGACATTTCCACAGTCAAGAGAAATTGTGTTTCTCCCGACAGGATCCACAGTGAGGATTTGAGGCTTCACTACAGGTTTATGAGAGAACTACTCTACCCCCCTGTGTTAGTCATATAGGACATTTTAGGTCCTAGATGGGCAAAAAAAGGGGCAATACTAATTGACTTTCAGTAGATCTTACCAGCAAAGCCTTCAGCTGCAGCTGGGGCCTTGGAAGGTGCAGCGGCTGAAATGGAGAATTAAACAACGTTTGAGTCAAATGTATTCCGGTAGACATTTTGTTTTGCGATTGTCAAAATGTGCTACTCCATCCACCTTTGCATTTGTGGCCTCCACTCCTGTGTATTCATTGCTTACCCTCGGTGAAGCTCTTACCCTCAATGCCAGCAGGGAACTGCTGGATGGGCACAGAGGGCACTGCCACTCCCTCGGACCAGTCTGCCACCTCGGGCTGGGCAAAGTCGGCCGTGGGGGCGGTCCACTCACCCTGGAACTCCTCCTTGCCAACAGCCTTCTCGGCCGCGGCCTGCTCCTCCTTCTCAATCTGGATCGGGATGAAGAGGTTAGAAGTTAGGGATGTGACAGTCACAATTTGCATGAGCGCTCAGGTAAGCAGGCACCACAGGTATATAGATTCTTAGCGCAAGCATACAACACTCCAACACCACATCAGAAGCATATTTTGCTTCAAGTTATCCCATCACTGATTGAGATGAGTCAGTTACTGTTTCAGACTGCCATCTCACCCACAGTGATGGTTTTACTATTCCCTTCCAACGACAACTCACCCAGTCACTGACCGGACAACGCAAGTGCTTTTAGAAGGAGAATGTGCATTCGAGGTCTCCAAACTCCATTCCTGAATAGCTACATGGTGAGCAGGCTTTTGTTCCAGTCCAGCACCAACACATCTGATGCAATTAATCGTGGTCCAGACAGAGGCCCATGATTAGTTAAGTTGTATCAAACCATTAGTGCAGGGCTAGAACAAAAACCCCAAACACACAGCTCTCCACAATCAGTTTTGAAAACCCCTGGTATAAACAGTGTGTGAACCATTGTGTCCCAGTACATCAGTTACCTCCTCTGGATCTCTGTAGAAGTAGAGATCAGGCATGACCTCCCAGGGGTGTTCCCTGGAGATGGTGCCCCTCATCCGCAGCACCTCCCTGGACAGCATCCACCACATCAGACCAACGGAGTGGTGGCCCTGGAACACATCAGACAACAGTCAGTTAGACATAGGGTTGTAATGACGATTATATGCACTGGCAACAGTCAGTCATACAAAGACACGAAGGCCATCAACAGAGTTGATCAGTCTAAACTAGTAGAATTGGTTAGTGGATTAACTGATCCCAAGTAAAAACATGACTACATGGGAGGGCATCTTCAACTACTGACGAGGAAGTACAAAGGAAACTCCCTAGGTAGGAAGAGACCGAGTAGGGTTCATGGTTGTGGCTCAGGTCACTATCAAACTCCAGTCATGGGGCAGCAGCCCTACTGATGTTAGCGAAAACGCCGCCAGATCACTCTGGCACACTTCCGACACCTGAACACAGACATGCGACCGTGTCAGGCTTTAATTGTGTGGTGCATATTTTCATCAGTCTACCAGGATATCTGCGGAAGTCCCCATCTACGCTTTCACTTTGAGGAAACACCATTGGGGACAAAACTGATATGATAGGCTGTTAAAGTCATTCATATATATATAGATATAAATATAAATATGTATATATATATATGAGACCACTAGAACATATATCTGTAGTCTATGGCCTGTCTGTACCTTGTTGTTGCAGGGGATGGCGATGTCCACGTATCTGAGGGGAGAGTCAGTGTTGCACATGGCGATAGTGGGGATGTTGACGTAGGAGGCCTCAGTCAGGGGCTGGTGGTCGGCACGGGGATCTGTCACGATCAGGAGGCGGGGCTCACGGAAAGCAGCCTGGATCTGATTGGTGAAGGTTCCGGGGGTAAAACGACCGTGGAAGGTGGTGGCACCAGTGGCGGATGCAAACTTCAGCACAGCCCTCTGGTTGGAGGAGAACGGAGAGTGGAATTAGTGGATTGGCTAACAAGCAGGTGACCCAGACAAGAATATAACTTAGCAGTAATTTAGTATGTTTTGGTTGTGGCTCAGGTTACTATCAAACTCCAGTCATTGGGCAGCAGCCCTACTGATGTTAGCGAAAACCCGGCCGGATCACTCTGGCACACTTCCGACACCCGAACACAGACATCACAGTGCCAGGCTTTAATTGTGTGCCGTTTAGCTAGTCACCCACAATTACATCAGGCCAACTGAGCTGACCAAAGTAATGTTCATTAGGGCACACCAGGAAATAAAAACAAGTTTCTTATTGGACAAGTTTAGATAGTACCTCTCTTCTTTAGACCGTTCACTTCCATTTTGCACCCCCTGAACATAACCCCGGAGAAACTCTGGGCCCTCGAATGTGTCAGGTGAGCTAGCAGTGGGTGTCTCACCTGTCCAGTGTTCCTGGAGGAGATGACGCAGACATCAGCTGGGTTCTCAATGGCCACGATGGCACGGGCAGCCAGCAGCAGCTTCTCCCATGTCTTTTTCAGGTTGATGATGTACACACCTGAGGGGACAACCAGTTACATTATTTACATGTTGATACCCGACACGCATACAGCCATAATGTCTATACACATGCTAACCTTTCTCAGGACAATCCATGAAGAAAAAACTTCTGAGGAGTGGAGTTTCACCCACATTAAGCTCATTATCTACTGGATAAATGTCTGAGCTAGAGAAAAACATTCAATATTAGGAAGAGATGTTCCGTCACTGATTGAGATGAGTCAGTTACGGTTTCAGACTGCCATCTCACCCACAGTGATGGTTTTACTATTCCCTTCCAACGACAACTCACCCAGTCACTGACCGGACAACGCAAGTGCTTTTAGAAGGGGAATGTGTATTTCAGAGGTATCAACAACTCTGATCCTATAAACTTGTGTGCAGACTATTGTTCCAGCCCAGCACCTGATTCAGTGTATCACGTCAAGACCACAAATAGTTGAATTACATATGATAATGCAGGGCTGGAAGAAAAGCATTCACACCCTCCAGTCAAAATATGTGCGAGTTTAGGAAGTCTTCAGATCATAAAGTGACAAATAGCCAGGGATCTCGTATTCCTCCACTCACCATCACTCTTTCTCTTGTACGTGTAGTGCTCCATCTGGAAGTCCATGTTGGTACCTCCCAGGTGGGTCCCGGCTGCCAGGAACTTGAGCACATCCTCCTCCTTCATCTGCAGCACATCCAGACCTCCGGACATCGTGACCACTTTTCCTAAGTTACGAGTTATATGGAAAAGCTGCAGGAAAAAAATGAGACAGGTGAGATGTTACATAAAGGTAGGGAAGCAGAGAATGGTTGCAGTTGGAACTGAGGGGTCATTGTGGCTCAGGTCACTATCAAACTCCAGTCATGGGGCAGTAGCCCTACTGATGTTAGCGAAAACCCGGCCGGATCATTCTGGCACACTTCCGACACCTGAACACAGACATCAGACCGAGTCAGGCTTTAATTGTGTGCTGAACAACTGTCAATGCTGCAATGCTTATAATTATTTAGTGTACTTATACAGGCATGCGGCAGCATCTGTTTCTAAACACAGAATTTACAATTATTAAATAAAAAATATTGTTGCAGTTCCTTATGAATGACATCTGATCTCGAGTGATGATCGACATGAGCATGTGGGGAAGAGGGGCGACAGGTAACAGTGGTTAGAGGGTTGGGCCAGTAACAGAAAGGTTGCTGGATCTCATCCCTGAGCCAACAAGGTACAAATCTGTTGTTCGGCACCTGAACAAGGCAGTTAACCCACTGTTCCCTGATAGACCGTCATTGTAAATAAGAATTTGTTCTTCACCGGCTTGCCTTGTTAAATAATGGTTAAATAAAAAAGTGTTGTAAGCAGCAAGTTTAGTCCACTAACCCCAATTCAATGCAATATTGCTGACCAATTCATATCAATAAAAACAATGTTGCAAAAGAGCATTACATGCGTGAAACTAGTCTAATTGAATTTATGGATGTTGGCTACCTCAGTTATTAGTATACAGCATCTTCAATGGATTTCACGAGCACGCATGGCTAACTAGCTACTAGTGCTAAGGTTAGTAGTAGCTACATGGCTTCTGGCCTAGCTGTCGAACATGTAATTCTCAATTTACAGCTATTGGATTTATACGGATATGGGAAACATTTAGACACAATTTCATAGTTGTTCGTAACAAGGCTTTAATATTCGTCTCCGCAACTTTTACCCCAAGAAAATAGAAAATTGTTATCTCACCACGAGACAACGCCGTATGGAGTTCTGTACCTCACGGTAAAAGAGAAAGAGAAACGGAAGTGACGTATTTATATACTGTAAATTCCACCAATCATCTTCCATTTCCGTCTCCATGATTGTAGTAGAACCAATTCATAAAAAGGTCGATAGATGGTAGTCAAATCATTTGAGACTAAAGTGCTATGAGAACGGGCATAAATTGTGATGGAAGCAGTTGTTACTGCAAATTCTGTTAAATGTATAATTAAATACAGTAAAGTTATTGCCAAGAGATCATGCCTTCACCCCATATAGTAATGATTGATTGACCGGCTTTATAGTCTGTTTATGTCAGTAAAATTATAGGTTGCCATTTTGAGGTACTTATATCTTTTAATATTTTGATGCCATTTCAATTAAAACATTATCTAATTCGGTACTGTTCAAAGGGAATATAAAATCCACTGCTTTGAAATTAAATCAATTCAGGCCACATCATAAGAAAGTGATTAGTTACAGCCGGTTCCTGTCTGGGATGAAATAAATAGTCAGGAGAGAGAAGAGGAACACTGCAGCCCACCTAGTTTTCAACCTTCCCAAGTTCTCCCGCTCCGCCGCAAAAACCACTGGCGAGCTTCGACTGGAAGCCAGTGGATTTTGCGGCGGAGCAAGACCATGGTGCTTGCCTACGGAGCATCAAGAGAAACTGCCCCTCCCTACATTCAGGTTATGCTCAAACCCTACATCCCAATCCGAGTATTCCGTTCTGCCACCTCTGGTCTCTTGGCCCTCCCACCCTTTTAGGAGGGCAGCTCCCACTCAGCCCAGTCCAAGCTCTTCTCTGTCCTGGCTCCCTAATGATGGAACCAGCTTCCCCCTGAAGCTAGGACAGCTGAGTCCCTGCCCATCTTCCAAAAACACCTGAAACCCTACCCTTTCAAAGAATATAAAACAATCCCCTTCCTCACCTCAAGAAAAAGTATACTTACTCTGCCTGTGATATGTGGTTGTCCCACCTAGCTATCTTAAGATGAATGCACTAACTACCAGTCACTGGATAAGTGTAAATGTAGGAAGCAATGAGTCATACAAGAGCATACCTAACTATATCTAATGGCTGATAATCCATTGAAAGACCAGACTTCTCTGTGAACTCCTCACTCGTTTGATATCTCATCACTGTCTTTAGTTCCCCTCTCGGTCACTGGTTGACCACCTAACTCTGTTTATATCGGCCAAGTCTGTTTGCATTATGGATTGGTACAGTACTCACGAGTGTATGTATTTCTCATGGTTATGCATGTTATTTTAACAGGGTCAATGGTAAGTGTGAGAGCAAATACAGTGGATTGGTGTTTCAAGGAAGATCTTTCCTACTATGCTGTTAGAGAACACTTGCTAAAGAGGTAATTTAAGAATACGTTATCCTGACCTCAGTCTTAGTGACTGTGTCCTTGTGCATATCAGCATGTGTCGATCACACTGATTATTTCCCCCCTCTCCACATCAGGGAAAGTCAGCTGTGGGGCTATCTAGTGTAGTGCCTGTCTCTTCCTCAGGACACATGGACCCTGGTGTTCTGAGGACATGAGCTGTAGCCTGTCACTGTCTGTTATGTCAATGTGGCGTTGCTTTGGAGAGACCAGCGGGCTATACAACAAATTAGGATCAATGAGTTAGCCAGCTAACTTTAATAAGCAACCAGAAATAACTATTGATCTTCTGTTTCATTATAAAAGCTAAACTTAGATGTGTGTTCATTTGTTTAATCAATTAGATCATGCCCATCTCATGCTTGTTTTAATAAATAATTTAAACTTAAGACTATTTAGGTAAGTTATCTGGTTAACTCCTTGATCAGCGTTGTAGTAACCCCTGGTACTGAGGTTTGAGCCTGAAAATACAGCAGCTCAAGGTAAAGAGACTCACAAAGGATGATAACATGATGAACCAATGTTGAAGTTAATCTAGGCAAAGATTAAATCAAATCAACACCAGGAATTGTACAAAAATGGGGGGAATTTTATTCACTTAAAAACAAAACAGGCACAACATCGGTCTGAGCAAACTCACACACACAGACAAAATATTGACAATAATAACAGACAATATACAGTGTAAAGTCACAATATCAAGGACAATAGTGATAGCGATGATAATCGCCATGGTAAGAATGTTATGGCACAAAACAACTTGGTGTAACGACAACACAAACAAGGGCTGAAGAGCTACCAATTCTCAAGAAACGTCAATCACCCCAGTCCTTTTACCAGCCGCTGCTAAGGGGCTTGAATGAATGAATAAATATGCGTTGAAAAGTGTAGTCACTGACTGGCATTGAGCTAGGGTTAACTCAGTGTTTCCCCTCTCAATGACTCAAACTACTCAGCGGCCAGTTTATTAGGTCCATTCACAAAAATGGTTCGCTCCTACAGACAGTGAGTCACGTGGCCATGGCTTGCTATAAAAATCAGGCAGACAGGCATCAAGGCATTTCGTTACCAGTCGATTGAACGTTAGAATGAGAAAAATGAGTAACCTACGCAACTTTGAGTGTGGTATGATCGTTGCTGCCAGGCGCGCCGGTTCCAGTATCTCGGAAACGGTCGGTCTCCTGGGCTTTTCACTCACGTCAGTGTCTAGGGTTTACAGAGAATGGTGCCACAAACAAAAAACATCCTGTAAGCGGCCGTCCTGTGAGTGAAAACAGCTTGTTAATGAGAGGTCAAAGGAGAATGGCAAGAATTGTGCAAGCTAACAGGAGGGCCACAAACAGGCAAATAATGGGGGGGAACGGCATTTCGAGATGCGCAACTCATCTATCCTAGTCTAGGATGGCCTATTGCAACAGACAACCACACCGGGGTCCGGTCCTATAAGTTATAAACAAGCGCTTCCAGTGGACACGTGATCTCCAACACTGGACAACTGAGGAGTGGAAAAACATTGCCTGGTCTGGCGAATCCAGGTTCCTGTTGCTTCATACGGATGGCAGTCAGGATTTGGCATAAACAGCAGGAGTCCATTGCCCCATCCAGGCTGGTGGCGTTTGGTGTCATGGTGTGGGTAAAGTTTTCCTGGCGCACGTTTAGGTCCCTTGATAGCAATTGAGCAACGTTTCCACGCCCCAAAGAATTCAGGTTGTTCTGGAAGCAAAGGGGGTTCGACCCGGTACTAGTTGGATATACCTAATAAACTGGCCACAGTGTATATTGAAGCTGTTTTGTCCTTTACATTTGTGTGTGTAAAACGCAAAAACAGCTGGCAAACAGTGATTGTAGTGATGATACTGGATTTAAATCAGTTTCTCTCAGCCATCTCTGGTCCTCAAAGCTTCAGGCTCTATAGACTGAGTATTCCAAACATTAAGAACACCCTCCTAATACTGAGTAGCGCTCACTTAGTGTATATTTTGAATCTCTAACAATACTTTTAAATATAACAATAATAATTGTCTTTAAAACTGGCATGTTCAAAAAATAATACCTATGACATGGCACACTGGACACTGTGGGTTAAAAAATATACACGTGTATGGGCTTCCAAAAATGAACTACTCAAAATGCTGAATACATGGGCCTATTAATTTAAAAAACTAATAAGAGGCATCACTGATATGGATTCCTATATTTAGCTGGGTAGTGTACATTAGTGCACACCGTAGCAAAATATTTTGCATTGAAAAACAAAAACATTTTACATGTCATTTAGGACAAGATAAGCTCGTCCCCCCGGTTTGCTTTCTTTTTGTGACTACTGAATCCGGCCCATGTAATACAGTGATGCTGAAGCTGCATGTTCATGATCGTGATGTTGACTATTGTCTCACAATGCTACAGCACAATGGGGGCCAGAGTTGCATTGTCTGGGTTCCAATGGCATTGACTAGAATCAATTATCCATCTATGACTCTGGGATTGACTATCATTACTGGTTAGATAAAGCACATCCGGTCTACAACACTGCAACCAGAATGGAATGCACTAGAAATGAGATCCCAGTTGAATTGGGTATAGAGAACACCTGCTGTACACTATTTTAAAATGGCTAAGTATGCCAATGCCAAGTTGCTAGTAGCTAATTGTGCAGTTGCAGTATAGAAAGTATCAGCCTAGTCTTTTGCTACAATGCACAGCAATATTGTCTTGATTGTCCAAGCTAGTAAGAAATATTTTAGTCAGTCAATAAATATAGTATTTCCTTCAGTCAGTCGACAGGTCACAATAATCACTGTGCTGTTATAATGTATTCTGCCGGTCATTTGTAAATATGTTGCGTGGTTATGGCACTGGGTAGCTTTGTCCAGTCCACTACACGTTTAGCCAGCGGATAACCTCTTGCTGAGCTAATTCAATCAAAGCTGCTGTTTCGTCTTGGGAGTGTTAGAGACACCTAGATGTTGGTCCCAGTCATTCATAGTCATAGACAGTGGTAGTGGGTGACAGTCGGCGACAGTCTCTGTCACTGGAGTGGTATCCAGAGCTAAACCACAGTGGTTATAGTCTGAAGGTCTCCCCCATAGACATATAATTAGATCATTCTCTATGGTCTCCCCAGGCAGAGTCTCCCTCATAGAAATATAATTAGATCATTCTCTATGGTCTCCCTCATAGAAATATAATTAGATCATTCTCTATGGTCTCTCCAGGCAGAGTCTCCCTCATAGAAATATAATTAGATCATTCTCTATGGTCTCCCCAGTCTGAGAGGGTCTCCCCCATAGAAATATAATTCGATCATTCTCTATAGTCTCCCCAGGCAGAGTCTCCCTCATAGAAATATAATTAGATCATTCTCTGTGGTCTCTCCAGTCTGAGAGGGTCTCCCCAATATAAATAGATAATTATCTATGGTCTCCCCAGTCTGAGGTTCTCCCCCATAGAAATATAATTAGATCATTCTCTATGGTCTCCCCAGGCAGTCTCCCTCATAGAAATATAATTAGATCATTCTCTATGGTCTCCCCAGTCTGAGAGGGTCTCCCCAATATAAATAGATAATTATCTATGGTCTCCCCAGTCTGAAGTTCTCCCCCATAGAAATAGATCATTCTCTATGGTCTCCCCAGTCAGAGAGGGTCTCCCCCATATAAATATATTAAATACATTCCTATGGTCTCCCCCATAGAAATAGATAGTTCTCTAGGCTCTCCCCAGTCAGAGAGGGATCAGTTCAGTTCTCAGCAAAAGGGGATGTCATTTAAGGTCAGGTTTGACAATGTAAGGACATACATCAAACATTCACAATAACTCATAAACATCAACGTGTAAAACACACACACACTCTTCCATGCCACAGACACCCACCTCTTTCTTTCCCAAGCTAGTTGCAGTGATAAACACCTCCTCTCTCCCTCCTCCTTCACTCCTTCTCATCCTCCTCTCTTTCTTCTACTTCATACTGCTGCTTTGTATAAAAACAAGTCCCCATATTCCTCCTTTATCAGTTCCTCCCTGTCTTCTCTCCTCAGGACTTGAGTCCCATGCGGGCCATCAGCTGTTCATAGACGGTCCAGGCCATGGCTGCCATCAGAGTCCTCCTCAGAGAGCGTGGCACAGCCCCACGGAAGAAACCCCTCAGACCATGCTCCTGAAGGAGAGAAGAGTTCACTATTCAGTTGGTAAAAACAATAGTGTGCGCAAGAAGAGATGTTCAGTCACTTTTGGAGGAACATTTACGATCAATAAGAAGTGCTCCATAGCTATATCTCATGTATTAAAATACCCTCAGAATAGGAAAAAATGGAAGACCAAGAATGGTACCTTACACATAGGAAATTAATCATGTAGTGTCTATTTTCATTAAGATTCAGGCCTCACCGTATAGATGTAGCGAATGGCGTCCTTGGTGGTCCAGTGGGAGGGGCTGACCTGGATGTGAGTCTTGACCACGTCAGCTGGCTGGGTGACCACAGAGGCTAGGACTCCGGCCATCACCCCACAGCCAAAGTTCCCCAATGGGGCATAGGGTGACGAGCTCACCTCTGAGAGAAGAGACCACACAGAGAATGGTCAGACCTACACGGGCACTAACAGAAAATACAGCATCAGGTAACCTAGTGGTTAGAGTGTTGGACTAGAAACCCGACAGGTTGCAACATCGAATCCCCGAGCTGACAAGGTAAAAAAATCTGTCTTTCTGCTCCTGAACAAGGCAGTTAACCCACTGTTCCTTGGCCGTCATTGTAAATAAGAATTTGTTCTTAATTGACTTGCCTATTTAAAAAAGGTAAAATAAACATGTCATTATTCTGGATTACTTGGAATTCACATGCAAGCAATACCCCACATGGCGTTTAAAAGCTGTTTACACTAACAGATGCCAATGTAAAGAAATCCTGCTGAAGTAACACACTATTCAGTGTGTCGGTGTGACATTTTGTATTCTCTCACTCGCCCTCTTCCCCTCCTCTCACATAGAGAGTGTGTTTCTCTTACCCGGTGGCAGGGACTTTTTGGCCTGGCTATAGAACATGACGTAGATGCCAGAGAAGGGGGCGTCTCGGAGCAGTGTGGCCGTCAGCCCGGAGAACAGAGCCCTGGGCCCCTCCGTCTCACACACGCTCTTCAGAGCTCCCAGGACGCTCACGTAGTTGTACCGTCCGCTCTGCGCAACACACACAGTAATACAACACATTATACACTACAACCACAGTAGATCACGTAGTTGTACCGTCCGCTCTGGAATACCTACAGATTACCAAGAGGGTTGGGGTCGGTCCCATTTCAATTGACTGACTTGAAATGGAATTGACCCCAACTCTGAATACAGCGAAGGACGGCTCATAGTAATGACCTGAATGGAGACAATGGAATGGTATCAAACATATGGTTTTCATCTGTTTGATACCTTCCCATTCACTCCATTCCGGCCATTATTATGAGCCGTCCTCCCCTCAGCAGCCTCCACTGATTGAAAACTAACTCAATACACAACATTACACACAACTACTAGCAACATTTAAACACTAAACCAGATAGATATCCACCACCTCTGGAAACCAACGGAGCGCCATTAACAAACAGATGACACGTAGTCATACAGATGAAGAAACTAACAGGTGACATAGTTACATTAAACATTTGTAGTCGTGACAGATCAACTACGCACAGCTAGATGCTCAGTCCTTATAAAACCAACACAACAGAATTTATTCAAATGCAGATAGAAGCGTTTAATTCCCAAGGCAATCAGCTCTCCCATCAGATAACCTTCTCTCTCTCCACGCTCTCTCGCCTCTCTTTTCCCTTCATCTTCTCCTTCTCTCTCTGCGGTGGCAGGCTGCTAATTCTACCATCATCTTCTCTCTAATTCTACCTTCCAGCTCCAGCCCACAGACACCAGAAATATCCCAGCCTATCTGCTAGTGCTTGTTCTATGTTATTACTGAACCACCAACTCCTCCCCTTCCTCCTTTGTTTACTTCCTGACTTCATTCTCCCTTTCCTCTCACACACATTCTGATTCTGAACCATTCCTCATCTTAATTCATACATCCTTCCACCCCTTCTTCCATCCATTCATGCTAATCTTCCTCCAAATCCATCCTAAACATTCATGGCTGTAGCAACCCTCACCTCATCCTTGCTCCTCTCCCTCCACCCCCTTCTCTCCATCCTACACCATTGCCTCAGTCTTTTTCCATCCTGATATAGCTGTAACAACCTCTCGCCCAGTCAACCATGACTTAATCCCAGCTCCTTTCCCTCTCCATCTTTTATTTTAGTCCATCCCCATTCACAACACAGAGAAGAAGCTCTCACCTCGAAGCGTGTCTTGATGACGGTGACAGGCAGCATGCAGACCCCAGCCACGGCCCTGGCTCCGGCCCCCAGCAGCACAGCCTCCCCTGCGTTAGGGGCCCGGCCCTCCTGGAAGTAGTGCTGCTTCAGTGAGTAGAAGGTAGAGAAGTAGATCCCTACGCCTGGGATACAGCGCACAAAAGACTGGAGAGAGTTAGAGTATGAGGACAGAGATAGAGGGGAGAGAGAGAGTGCGAGGACAGAGAGAGAGAGTGCGAGGACAGAGAGAGAGGTGAGAGAGGGAGAGAGAGAGTGAGAGAGAAAGTTCAAGATGTAGATTGTAGCTGAATTCTTCTTTAAGGTAGAAACTATGGCGAAGTGGATAAAGACGGTGGAACTCAGACATGACATCCACTGAGTTTTTAAACGACGGAGCGCGACATGGTTCAACAACAATAAATCAGCACAATCAACTTTTTGGGGTTTTCAAATTGCTGCCGTCTTGGAGCTAGAATTGTTGTCATGTATATTGTGCTAATGAGAACACGATAAAAGAGTCAAGGAGAGCCATGTACAATTCAGGGAAATGCGCAAATGAGGCATTTGTGATAAGTACAGTTGAAGTCGGAAGTTTACATACACTTTAGCCAAAACTTAGCCAAAACTCACAATTCCTGACATTTAATCGCAGTAAGAATTCCCTGTCTTAGGTCAGTCAGGATCACCACTTTATTTTAAGAATGTGAAATGTTAGAATAATAGGAGAGAGAATGATTTATTTAAGCTTTTATTTCTTTCATCACATTCCCAGTGGGTCAGAAGTTTACATACACTCAATTAGTATTTGGTAGCATTGCCGTGAAATTGTTTAACTTGGGTCAAAGGTTTCGGGTAGCCTCCCACAAGCTTCCCACAAAAAATTGGGTGAATTCCTCCTGACAGAGCTGGTGTTACTGAGTCAGGTTTGTAGGCCTCCATGCTCGCACATTCTTTTTCAGTTCTGTCCACAAATTGTCTATAGGATTGAGGTCAGGGCTTTGTGATGGCCATTCCAATACCTTGACTTTGTTGTCCTTAAGCCATTTTGCCACAACTTTGGAAGTATGCTTGGGGTCATTGTCCATTTGGAAGACCCATTTGCGACCAAGCTTTAACTTCCTGACTGATGTCTTGAGATTTTGCTTCAAAATATCCACATAATTTTCCTACCTCATGATGCCATCTATTTTGTGAAGTGCACCAGTCCCTCCTGCAGCAAAGCACCCCCACAACATGATGCTGTCACTCCCGTGCTTCACGGTTTTGATGGTGTTCTTCGGCTTGCAAGCCTCCCCCTTTTCCCTCCAAACATAACAATGGTCATGGCCAAACAGTTCTATTTTTGTTTCATCAGACCAGAGGACATTTCTCCAAAAAGTACGATCTTTGTCCCTATGTGCAGTTGCAAACCGTAGTCTGGCTTTTTTATGGTGGTTTTGGAGCTTTTTTCTTGCTGAGCGGCCTTTCAGGTTATGTCGATATAGGACTCGTTTTACTGTGGATATATACTTTTGTACCTGTTTCCTCCAGCATCTTCACAAGGTCCTTTGCTGTTGTTCTGGGTTTGATTAGCCCTTTTCGCACCAAAGTATGTTCATCTCTAGGAGACAGAACGCATCTCCTTCCTGAGCAGTATGACGGCTGCGTGGTCCCATGGTGTTTATACTTGCGTACTATTGTTTGTACAGATGAACATGGTACCTTCAGGCATTTGGAAATTGCTCCCAAGGACGAACCAGACTAGTGGAGGTCGACAATTTGTTTTCGGAGTTCTTGGCTGATTTCTTTTGATTTTCCCATGAAGTTAAGCAAAGAGGCACTGAGTTTGAAGGTAGGCCTTGAAATACATCCACATATACACCTCCAATTGATTCAAATGATGTCAATTAGCCTATTAGAAGCTTCTTAAGCCATTACATAATTTTCTGGAATTTTCCAAGCTGCTTAATGGCACAGTCAACTTAGTATGTATGTAAACCTCTGACCCACCGGAATTGTGATACAGTGAATTATATGTGAAATAATCTGTCTGTAAACAATTGTTGGAAAAATTACATCTGTCCTAACCAACTTGCCAAAACTATAGTTTGTTAACAAGACATTTGTGGAGTGGTTGAAAAAACTAGTTTTAATGACTACAACCTAAGTGTATGTAAACTTCTGAAATCAACTGTACACGGGGCCGCCATCTTCATGCATCTCTGCTATTGTTAACACAAAAGAAAACAGTTGTAAAAAAAAAAGTCCTGTCGCTTTTGGAGAGCGACGTGATCTACTAAGATAGTCTGGTTCTTAGAAAAAGATTCACTAACCAAAGTGATACAGTTAGTCAGACTTCGTATACAGACTGTGTTAAAACAGGGAAAGTAAACCACAAGATGAACAGGGAAGCCAGACCGCTTCGATTAGACTCTCACCGGTGACACTCCCTTCCACAGGCCCAGGAAGCTCTCTGTCCGAATGACCTGGATAAGCACTGTCATCATTCCCACCTTAGGAGCTCTGAGACAGGAGATAAATACATGGTTAAACACACACACCCATTAAATCAAATCAAAATGTATTTGTCACATACACATGGTTAGCAGATGTTAGTGCGAGTGTAGCGAAATGCTTGTGCTTCTAGTTCCGACAATGCAGTAATAACCAACAAGTAATCTAGCTAACAATTCCAAAACTACTACCTTTTAGACACAAGTGTAAGGGGATAAAGAATATGTACATAAAGATATATGAATGAGTGATGGTACAGAGCGGCATAGGCAAGATACAGTAGATGGTATTGAGTGCAGTATATACATATGAGATGAGTATGTAAACAAAGTGGCATAGTTAAACTGGCTAGCGATACATGTATTACATAAGGATGCAGTAGATGATATAGAGTACAGTATATACGTATACATATGAGATGAATAATGTAGGGTATGTAAACATTATATTAGGTAGCATTGTTTAAAGTGTCTAGTGATATATTTTACATAATTTCCCATCAATTCCCCTTATTAAAGTGGCTGGAGTTGAGTCAGTGTGTTGGCAGCAGCCACTCAATGTTAGTGGTGGCTGTTTAACAGTCTGATGGCCTTAAGATAGAAGCTGTTTTTCAGTCTCTCGGTCCCAGCTTTGATGCACCTGTACTGACCTCGCCTTCTGGATGATAGCTGGGTGAACAGGCAGTGGCTCGGGTGGTTGCTGTCCTTGATGATCTTTATGGCCTTCCTGTGACATCGGGTGGTGTAGGTGTCCTGGAGGGCAGGTAGTTTGCCCCCGGTGATGCGTTGTGCAGACCTCACTACCCTCTGGAGAGCCTTACGGTTGTGGGCGGAGCAGTTGCCGTACCAGGCGGTGATACAGCCCGACAGGATGCTCTAGATTGTGCATCTGTAGAAGTTTGTGAGTGATTTTGGTGACAAGCCAAATTTCTTCAGCCTCCTGAGGTTGAAGAGCCGCTGCTGCGCCTTCTTCACGATGCTGTCTGTGTGGGTGGACCAATTCAGTTTGTCTGTGATGTGTACGCCGAGGAACTTAAAACTTACTACCCTCTCCACTACTGTTCCATCGATGTGGATAGGGGGGTGTTCCCTCTGCTGTTTCCTGAAGTCCACAATCATCTCCTTAGTTTTGTTGACGTTGAGTGTGAGGTTATTTTCCTGACACCACACTCCGAGGGCCCTCACCTCCTCCCTGTAGGCCGTCTCGTCGTTGTTGGTAATCAAGCCTACCACTGTTGTGTCGTCCGCAAACTTGATGATTGAGTTGGAGGCGTGCGTGGCCACGCAGTCGTGGGTGAACAGGGAGTACAGGAGAGGGCTCAGAACGCACCCTTGTGGGGCCCCAGTGTTGAGGATCAGCGGGGTGAAGATGTTGTTGCCTACCCTCACCACCTGGGGGCGGCCCGTCAGGAAGTCCAGCACCCAGTTGCACAGGGCGGGGTCGAGACCCAGGGTCTCGAGCTTGATGACGAGCTTGGAGGGCACTATGGTGTTAAATGCCGAGCTGTAGTCGATGAACAGCATTCTCACATAGGTATTCCTCTTGTCCAGATGGGTTAGGGCAGTGTGCAGTGTGGTTGAGATTGCATCGTCTGTGGACCTATTTGGGCGGTAAGCAAATTAGAGTGGGTCTAGGGTGTCAGGTAGGGTGGAGGTGATATGGTCCTTGACTAGTCTCTCAAAGCACTTCATGATGACGGAAGAGAGTGCTAGCTCAGTAACCTTAGCTTTCTTGGGAACAGGAACAATGGTGGCCCTCTTGAAGCATGTGGGAACAACAGACTGGGATAGGGATTGATTGAATATGTCCGTAAACACACCAGCCAGCTGGTCTGCGCATGCTCTGAGGGCGCGGCTGGGGATGCCGCCTGGGCCTGCAGCCTTGCGAGGGTTGACCCGTTTAAATGGTTTCCTCACGTCGGCTGCAGTGAAGGAGAGTCCGCATGTTTTCGTTGCGGGCAGTGTCAGTGGCACTGTATTGTCCTCAAAGCGGGCAAAAAAGTTATTTAGTCTGCCTGGGAGCAAGACATCCTGGTCCGTGACGGTGCTGGTTTTCGTTTTGTAATCCGTGATTGACTGTAGACCCTGCCACATACCTCTTGTGTCTGAGCCGTTGAATTGAGATTCTACTTTGTCGCTATACTGACGCTTAGCTTGTTTGATTGCCTTGCGGAGGGAATAGTTACACTGTTTGTATTCGGTCATGTTTCCGGTCACCTTGCCCTGATTAAAAGCAGTGGTTCGCGCTTTCAGTTTCACGCGAATGCTGCCATCAATCCACGGTTTCTGGTTTGGGAATGTTTTAATCGTTGCTATGGGAACGACATCTTCAACGCACGTTCTAATGAACTCGCACACCGAATCAGCGTATTCGTCAATGTTGTTGTCTGACGCAATACGGAACATATCCCAGTCCACGTGATGGAAGCAGTCTTGGAGTGTGGAATCAGATTGGTCGGACAAGCGTTGAACAGACCTCAGCGCGGGAGCTTCTTGTTTTAGTTTCTGTCTGTAGGCAGGGATCAACAAAATGGAGTCGTGGTCAGCTTTTCCGACACACACCCATTAAGCTTAGAGACTGGATACTTGAAAATAAGCGAAAGTCTAAAAAGACAGATTCACCTGTAGATATGTTCACAACACGTCTTCAGGGGTCAATTTTAGTGAGGAGTTGTTAGCATGGAAGTGTGTCTAATTAGCATATATGGGCCAAATGAGGGGATTCAAACTGTCTGAAAGCTACTGAAGAGGGATTCTACCCTGCAGTATGTGCATCTCTCAGCGTGTTTGTATCGGTGTTTATGCAAGTATACATGCGCGAGTGTGTGTGCCTGTGTGTCTCCGGCTCTTTCTGTGTATGTGTCCTACAGACTAGAGCTGGGACGAGAAACCAAAAATTACCGACACTGACATTCCATATCATACCGAAGAAATTTTGCGAATGCATATATGAAAGCATCACGCTGCCGGAGCACAACACTTTCATCTATGCCATTTTATTTGAGCCAATCAGAGCCGTGTTCTATCCCAAGCTTCCAACACCTGCTGTTGGCAGTTCTCCCAAGTGATGTTGCGAGTAGCCTTGTTCATTAGCGGGGTCAAATGAACAGAGACAAACAAACTGCTGTCCCAGAAATCCAAGAACAATTGCTACCAAATAAGGACGCTGTGTCCGTTGTTTGGGCCTATTCTGGTTTTCAACCCAGTGACATTGAGCAGAGTGAGGCGATGTGCTTGAACTGTCGCACAACTATAACAACCACTCGAGGTAACACCAACAACTGTTTCCACCTTTTGAAACACAGGCAGGTAATACAGCATGACGAACGCATGGCGAAGAAGAATTAGGCAGAGGTCAACAAGTGTCATGACTAGGACTGTCATGAAAAGTTGACAGCGGGTGACTGTGATGCAAATAACTGCCTGACTAACGGTAATTGACTTAACTAACATAAACGTGTTTAGCATTTCTGGCTACCACACATAGCCTACAAGCCACTGATGCAGACCTTTGGAACATATACATCAACAACCCAATAAGGAATCGTTTGCATACACAATGCAACACACACTAACCGATGGAATGAAATTACAGATGACATAACGTACCACATCACAAAAGAAGATGGTTCACAATCTGGACAAGAAATACAATGTCATGGCAAAATAGCATCGGAGCTGAAACGGGTGCAGAGCAGTATTTGGCAACAACTGAAATGTGATCCAGTAGGACGGCGAAGCCCTACATGTCATTGACACTGCACAACATCGAAGCTGAAGCTGCAGGTGCTTTGTAGACGGTTTAAAATACAGGTCTCTTCCTGTCGCAGTGTTACATCATCTTTTAAACGCTGGATCACCTGGTAACCAAATAACTTAGGATAATATATTATGGCCATTTCTTTGACACAGTGTAAATAGGGTGCAAACGGAGAGTAACTGTGCACCTCCCCCAAAAATAATTTAGCCTAATTGAATCGCAACAAATGTGTCCATTTATGGCGATATGGATTGTTGTCTGTATTGCCGAGCTCCACTACATACCCAGGCTTCATGGTGTTCTGCAGGGTCTGCAGGCGCGTCTTGACCAGGTCCAGAGGCTGGAAGAGCAGCGTGGAGCAGGTACCGCTGAGGGAGCCACACATGAAGGCCTTGAGAGCTGGATGCGCCTGCGGGGGGCATGGAGCGAGTCGGGAGGAGAGAAGAGGGTGAGAAAAAAAGAGGACGAGGGATAAGCACACGTCCACATGTCATTTTATGTGTGACTGATGCTAAGTACACGGGCATGTAGGAAGGAAATACAGCTTACACCGCACAATCCGTTTGTGAAAACACAAACGATGCCCTAAAAGGCTACGCACAGTACGGAAACATGTTCATGATATATGCACAAGTACACGCAGATATAACAACACAACCAGTGGTGATGGAGATGCGTGCAGACAGTCGACACACAACCAGTGGTGATGGAGATGCGTGCAGACAGTCGACACACAACCAGTGGTGATGGAGATGCGTGCAGACAGTCGACACACAACCAGTGGTGATGGAGATGCGTGCAGACAGTCGACACACAACCAGTGGTGATGGAGATGCGTGCAGACAGTCGACACACAACCAGTGGTGATGGAGATGCGTGCAGACAGTCGACACACAACCAGTGGTGATGGAGATGCGTGCAGACAGTCGACACACAACCAGTGGTGATGGAGATGCGTGCAGACAGTCGACACACAACCAGTGGTGATGGAGATGCGTGCAGACAGTCGACACACAACCAGTGGTGATGGAGATGCGTGCAGACAGTCGACACACAACCAGTGGTGATGGAGATGCGTGCAGACAGTCAACACACTAACAGAGGAGCTGTCATGGCGAATCACATGGAGACTGAGCATTCTCATTATTCACACGTCTGATGGACATACATGGAAGGGGGAGATGTACACAGACAAACACTAAATATAGCTCGAGACGCAGGGATAAATGGGACACACACTGATAAATACCAACACACAGGCGCATGTACATACATGCATACATACATACATACATACATACATACATACATACATACATAAACCATTTCACTGCACACTCCCCTTACTCATCTGGACAAAAGGAATGTATATGTGAGGATGATGTTCATCGACTACAGCTCAGCCTTCAATATCATAGTGCCCTATAAACTCATTACAAAGCTCACGGCCCTGGGTCTGAACTCCTGCCTATGCAACTGGGTCCTGGACTTCCTGACGGGCCGCCCCCAGGTGGTGAAAGTAGGCAACATTACGTGCTCGACACTGATTCTCAACACTGGGGCCCCACAAGGGTGCGTCCTCAGGCCCCTCCTGTATTCTCTGTATGGCCTCACACAGTTCCAACTCCATCCTCAAGTTTGCTGACAACACAACAGTAGTAGGCCTGGTTACCAACAACTACAGGGAGGAGGTAGGCACTCTGACGGCATGGTGCCTGGTAAACAACCTCTCCCTCAACGTCAGCAAAACAAAGGAGCTGATTGTGGACTTCCGTAGGAACCAGGTCGGACAGCCCCCATCCTCATCAACAGGACCGCGTGGAGACGGTCAAGAACTTCAAATTCCTCTGTTTAGAAGTCTTAGAAAAGCTAAAATGGTCAAATCACACGGACACCGTGGTGAAGGAGGCAGAACAACTTCAGGAGGCTGAAGAAATTGGGCCTCTCTAAGAGGGCCCTCAGTGTTCTACAGGAGCACCATCGAGAGCATACTGTCGGGCTGCATCACAGCCTGGTACGGCAACTCCACTGCCTCTGACCGTAAGGCACCTCAGCCAAACGCACCACTGGGTGCACACAGTCTGCCCTCCAGGACATCTACAACACCAGGTGTTGCAGGAAGGCCAAGAAGATCACCATTGACCTCAGCCACCGTAGCCACGGCCTGTTCTCGCAGCTTCCATCACTCAGATACAGACAGTACAGGAGCATCATGGCTAAAACTGGAAGACTGGCCAATAGTTTCAACACCCTGACCATCAGGCTGCTGAATAGCTACCACGTCAGCATCCTACTACCCCATGGACATTTCCTCTCCACCCCAATGACATTCATCACTGTTGCAGATGTAAATATGTACATTATTATTATTATTTCTATTGTTTTATTTCACTTGGTCCCCAAACCCCCTCAATGGTCAATTCAGCCTGCTTCTCCCCCCCAACAGTCTTTAGTCAGCCTGCTGCTCCCCCTATGTTCATCCTCCACCCCCTTAACAGTCTTAGTCAGCCTGCTGCTCCCCCTATGTTCATCCTCCACCCCCTTAACAGTCTTAGTCAGCCTGCTGCTCCCCCTATGTTCATCCTCCACCCCATCAACAGTCTTAGTCAGCCTGCTGCTCCCCCTATGTTCATCCTCCACCCCATCAACAGTCTTAGTTAGCCTGCTGCTCCCCCTATGTTCATCCTCCACCCCATCAACAGTCTTAGTAAGCCTGCTGCTCCCCCTATGTTCATCCTCCACCCCCTCAACAGTCTTAGTCAGCCTGCTGCTCCCACTGTTCATCCTCCACCCCCCAACAGTCTTTATTCTGCCTCAATGGACATGTATTTATTCATCACTGCCCCAGTTATGTTTATAGTGCTATTTCTATTGTTTAATTTCACATTGTCCTGCAGCAGATGTTCACTGTACCATCCAACTACACCTGCAACCCTGTACATGTGAATTTTAAACACTCAATCTGAAACACATGGACACACAAACATATATACACACTCTCTCACAAATGACACAAAGACATATCGATGCCGACAGGCATGGCGATTAACAATGACTTTTAAAAGCATGTAGACGCAACTGCACAACAGCATAGCATGAAAACGCATCCACCTTGACAGTAACACACACGACACTGGCTATCCTCCCTACCTTTCCCAGGATGCTTGAGGGTTTGCCTCCTTGAGAATCCTGTTTCTGTTGCATGTCTCCCTCTTTCACCTCTCTCCCTCTCTGTGCTGCTGCTACGAACAGCATATTACAAAATAAGACATCTCCATCTCTCACTTCTCTCTCTCTCGATCTAAAACACAATGGTTTGCTTCTCGATCTAACATACAATGGTTTGCTGCTGCTATCCCTCTTCTCGCCCCCACCTACAGGCTTCTAAATTGGTTTCTCTCTCAATTGCTCGTTGATTCGCACACACACACACACAAACAGAATTGCGCTGATCTCTCCCCTCCCCTCTAAATCGCTTTCTGACAAATTTTGTCTCTATGAAATGATGTATGAGTCATGCAGTGGCTGTGTCTCTGTCTGATTTAGACTGTGTGTGAGAGTGTCTGTGATTTAAACTGTGTGTGAGAGAGTCTGTCTCTGTGTGACACTAAATATGGGTCACTGAGAATTGGATGGTGGTGGGAGTCTGTTTATGCAAATTAATGTGTGACTTTCAGCCTGTGTGCACTATACGGTCTTCCCCAGGCCAGGATGACATAACCAATGTAAAATTAGTGTAGTAGAATAGTACGTTTGCACAGAAAATACAACTTTCTCCGTCTATGGCAGCCTCCTTTACCCCGACGTCACAGGCTCAGAACACATTCTCATCATTACAAAAAAAAAGGTCATTTTTCTGAAGAATGCCATGGCAACAGACAACTATGACCAATAAAGGGCTACCTATAGAACATTAAAGGGTGTTAGGCCTCACCTCCATGCACTTCGGAAGATTATAGTCAAATCCTGCCCATGACCGCAGGTATTCAAACCAAATATTTGCAGAAAACGAATTTAGCTAACTGTTTGTGCCATCATTCTATTACCAAACATTGCACCTGCAATGTTCAAGTAAATGTGTTTTAGTAACATTTGTGGAATTTGGTAGAAGTAGTCCTTGTGCAGAGAGTTGTATGGTTTGTTTAACTCTGCAGTCATTGGTTTTTATTTGACATACATTTTAAATTAGATCTGCTCTATGTACATATTTATATGCTTCCTGTTCTTAATTTCGTTTTTTGCGTCTTAATTTTGCACACCAACTACAAACATCTTAAGATATATATTTGGTTATGGAAAATATATTTCACAGCGGTTTATATGGTAAAAAAAAACGATACCCAACACTTTTGTCATATAAACTTAAATTAGGCTAACTATTAGATTTTTAGCAACCAGGAAATGGTGGAGCGTTTTCTGCAGTTTTAAACTGAATCTTGAGACTGAGTATCACTCCGTCAGTCAGGTAAGCTCGCTTGTATAGTAACAAAGACGAAGATGCCAGGTGCCTGTGAACTACAGTGTTCATGTATACATTTGTAGCTAACGTTACTAACTTACCAGTGCAAACTCCATTTTTGATGATGCAGTGGATGAATCCTGAAGGAGCGATTCGAGCGCCTCCTTCCCTTCTCTTGCCGTCTTGTCGCGGTTTGTTTACAGCCCCAACTACAGTGAGGGGGTGAATAGCTATACCAATTATATACGCACTTCAACATAATGATGCAATGTTTTGCAGAGACTCACTACAGCTACTGAACTATAAAATGACTACATCAGGTCAAACTGAATATATTAGTTCAAACTGAGCACACTAGTTAGCTACCTCTTTAGCTATTGAAAGTGGTCAAATGACATGGACACGGCACGCAAACATACCTTACCTGGCTTTGAAGTTCGCTAGGGATCGATTATTAATTTCAAAGACATTTTCCCGTTAAGTCGGTCACTACACCAACTAGCGAACTGTTAGCCGAACCAAAAACTAGCGACTTAGTAAGCGCGGACCTTTGAGTAATACTTGAATTGTGTTTAGCTAAAATACTAATTTTACTCGTTAGATAGCTAGCAAACTGTCTCACCAAAATGACGCAATTAAGCCAACGTTAGCTGTACTGACTTCGCAAAAGTAGTTTGCTGGCTTTGTACTAAAACGTTTGACTGCTCACAGCAACCGACGAGTATTCATCTACTAGCTAGTAAAATATAATTCACTAGATTTAAAACGTAGACAGCCATGCAGTTACTGCCATCCACTTTATTTTTTTAATTTTTTTTTTACTGTCAAACCTGCGTAGTGAGAGATAAGCAATTTCCCCCCACGTCGCCCCAAGCACCTCTCTGCCCTGTACCAGTCGGGGCCAACCGGTTTCATCTCGCTTTCCACTGCAAAATATAGTGGGAGGGGAGCATAGGCAATATTTATAGTTATACTCGGAACCCTCTGGTGGTGTCCTTGAGGACTGCATGTGTAAATACTGCAGCTAATTTGTGGTATCGCTCCTTTGTTTAAAACTCCTGTTAGTGTGAGAAAATGTTTTCACTGCATCAAAATTAATTAATTTCAGGGTTAAATATTGCAGTCATCCTTTTAATATAATTTTATTGACACATGGCATTGATAAAATACTGAAAAAACAAATTGTCAATATACCCGTTACAATTCATTAAAACAGTGAAAATTGCGCATAAGCATACATCCCCACTAGATCTTGCAGAATCTCTAGAAACTCAATAGAAATGTGAAAGTGCGATAACAGCAAATGAAAGTGACCGAGCTAGATTAAAAGAGTATCTATTCTTCGATATGAAGTAGAATTCACACCATATTGTATTTACTGCCACTCATGTGCAAAGAACAGTGCCATCTAAACCACCACCATTCTCCCTATTTAGCAGAGCACATGGATCAACCGAAAGCAGTCAATAATTTCAAGAGACCAATAACTATCGGAGAAAACCACACGTTTCAGCATAATACGATTTGCAAGTGTTTAGGCTGTAGTTATGCTCAGTGTATGTACCAACTCCATTCCTGTGTGACCGTTAGGTATAAAGTGCAGGCTTTAACTGTAGATGTAATAACTGTGTACAAATGTCCTAATGTGATGCAAGTACTACAATGTGTGGATTAAAAGTGAAGTACTACTGTGTGCAGAAAATACCAGTGGAAAAAAAAAAATACACCAGAACACTAATAACCCATATTAAATCACTGCATTCATAAAGAAAAACCATATGTGCACAGCAAAAGATGGCAGAAACAGTATCATACAAGTTCCAAGGGAAAAAGAGGTTGCAGCAGATAGTGTGGCTAGAATACACCTAACAATTTAAGCTGCTAAACCATGTCTGAATAATATACTTTTTATAATATTGAAAATGGCTGAGTAGAAAAATGGATCTAGAAAGTCACATATTTGGAACGCTAGCCTCTTAAAAAAAAAAAAGTAATATTTATGACAAAATATAATTTGGCCACATTTGTTTTACACACACGCACAAAATGCCTTGTACAGATTTTGAATGTGAATGAGTAAATCTATGAGAACGATCTCAGATTTCCAACCTGAACAAAACAGAGTGTCAAAAATGGAGAATAGTATAAATCTTGGTATACAATTATTTGTATGATAGTAAGGATAGCTCATGGAGCAGGCAGCTATAGAATGCACTATTTAAATCCATGATAAATGTTGCATTTCCAGTATGGTCCCTGTAAAAGTTGGCTGCTCTCTCCTGTCACGTTCATCTCACTCAGGTATAGGCTTGGACGCGTCGCTGGTCAGATCCATCTCCTCATCACTGTCCCCCAAGCCTGTGCGATTCAAGACCCGGCGCATGTTTAAAGGCAAGTCCCCGCGCCTGCAAAGAGGAAATCAACGACTTCAGAGATATTTGGTAACAGGTTTTATGACTGCGCAATTATTTAAATACATTGAGATCCTTTTATGCTTCTTCAAAGTCAAAAGACCCAATAACACATTGTATTTCTGTAAAAAGGTGTGACAAAAACACCATAACTAGAAAAAGGCTGTGTTGTATTCAGTGAATTCAGAATGTTTCCAAAAACACATTTGACATGATCCCTTATTCTATCCGACATACATTCTACACCTATGGAAAAAGACAGAACGTGCACCCAGGGGGGCCCCACGACCACGTTTGGGAAACCCTGCTCTACACAATCAATTTCTAACAAAACAGTGTGCAACATTTCACTCTAATGAATATAGGGTAGAGGGAGGAGGGATGGACCATACCTGAGCTTGCTCTTCAGGGTGCTGACCTCTCGGGTCACGGCGTCTTGCGACTCAGTGGCATCGTCAAGCTCCCTCTGCAGCTTCCTGCGGTTGGCGTTGGCCCGTGTCACTTCCTCCTCTGCCTCCTCCAGCTGACGCTTTAGCTGACGTGTGCGGTTGTTCGCCTTGTCTGCCTGTGGAGTACAGGCAGAGGACCTTCGATCAGTGGCTGCAAATATATGTATCCTTCATCTATGGAGGCTATACAGTGACTGTGCAAGGTGGTTCAGTGGGCTGCAGCTATACAGCATGCGGGTTTCTTGTTGTTTTCCCAGATATAGGACAGGTCTGCACAGATTATCTGGGATATATTCATTTGCAAAATGTTTTAGTAACAGAAATCGTTTACTCCAAACAGAAAACATTTTGCAACAAAATATAGTTTATTAGACAAATTCAGGTAGGTCCCTCTCCATTTACTTCCGTTTGTTTTGCAACGGAAACATTTACAATCTGAATAATTAACTCCCCAGATCTTTACAATAGAATTTGCAGCCGTCGTCTCACTTGTCTGGTTACATTGCACCTTAATTGGGAAGAACGGGCTCCTAGTAATGGCTGGAGTAGAATGATATCAAATACAAACATATGGGTTTGATGCCATTCGCTCTGTTCTAGAAATTCAGCAGCCTTCACCGATATACATTACACCCATGTTGCTACTGATATAGGGGTAGGCAACTGATGGAGTAGGTAACTGATTGAGTTCTACACGGAGTAGACCCACCTCTGCTTTGTACTGCTCGGTGTTGCGTCTCTCATCCTCCACCTGCAGCAGCACCTCCTTCAGCTTCTTCTCCGTGCGCCTGACCAGCCTGGACGAATGCTGACGCTCCCTAAGAACAGAAGAAAAGTCAAGACATGACTCATGAAGGAGTGTTTACTCCTAACCTGCTTCTCAAAATTCATTGGTTAGTCAAAGGGTAGGGACCTTGGATCCTCTCCTACAATACATTGAAAACGAAACAAGGAGAGAGGACGTGAGGAATTGAGGAAAGACCAAGGGAGACCGCGCCAATGGTTTTCACTTACTTGAACTCCAAGTCCAGTTGCTCCTCCAGCTGCAGTATCTTGGCCTCCAGTGCAGCGATAGAGGCCTTGTATCTGGACTTCACAGTCTCCTCCAGCTCCTGCAGCTTGAGTTTCAGCTCCTTGTTCTGCCGGTCCAGCTGGGCCCGGGTCCCCTCCAGGCGCTGGGCGGTACTGCGCTCCGCTGTCAGCTCAATGGTCAGCTGGTCAGTCTAGAGCGGATTGTGTGGAGGTATGAACAAGACTATGCATTGAGATTAATTGGACAATGTAGTGGCCAGCCCATAACGTTAGACATGGTGTATTGGTCTCAGTGGAGTACTTTTCCTACAAATAGAGCTCTAATGACTCAGGTTGAAACACCACAAACTCAATTATTCTTCAACCAGAATCCCTCTTTTCACTTCAAGTCCTTGTGACTAACCCAGATAAATGAAACTTTCCTCGCTACAGCTCTTCTGCTTTGCGATCAGTTCATTACCTGCAGTGTGGTTCTCCTCAAGCGGTCGTTGACCATCTCTGTGTTCAACTGCTCCTCCTCCAATTCCTCCTCTAGCTTAGCGATACGAACCTCCAGCCTCCTCTTCTCATCCACCGTCAGGGAACTGAGGGTGGGGGGGGACATTTTGGTTGGGAGGAAGAAAACCATGACAGAACTTGCAAATTCCATGCATTTTCATAGTGTTTCTATGAGGTGTCTGTGAGCCGTACTTCTTAGCGTTGTGGATGTTGAGCTCATCCTGCAGTTCATCCCGCTCTGTCTGGGCCTGTTTCTTGACTCGCTCAGCAGACGCCAACTCCTATGGAAGATGGAGAGGAGTATAAGAACATAGCCAGTGGGGGTGGAGACAGCGAGCCAGAGCCCTGCAGACAGACATACCTCCTGGAGATGGATGGTGTCAGCCTCCATTGCCTTGACCTTCTTTTCGTTCTCCTTGGCCATGTTGAGGGCCTCGTCCCTGGACAGACGCAGATCCTCCAGCTCCCTCATCTGATCTTTCAACAGGGCCTGTATAGGAGAGAACCAAAGGACTTAGTCAAGTACCACACCAGACTGTAGGGCTTGGTATCCTTCTACTGAAAAAGACCACACACACTGCCTAATTTGTAGTGAGCGGTGAACTACGTTTTTGTCCGTGTAAACCTAACCGCTGTTAAACATGCCTTCAGCTCACTTTTGGTGCATAGAGAAGGTTACTGTATGTGAGAGATCAAACCATTCTCAAAACCAGAAGCCAGTTAAAACAAAAACCCATGAAATTTAGAGCTCTGCACTCAGGTAATTACTTCCTGCTAAAAGTCTGACTTGGTTTGTTCAAGGGACCAGCTGTGGCCCCTCTGGTTCTAAACTGAGACCAAATCCATTAACTAGGCCCGTGGTCACAAGCACCAAGTGCCATCTGATATGCATGCACCGATGAGAGCAACCACCACCAGGGACAAGTGAACATTAACCAACTTCAAAAAAGTCACTAGGAACAAGCCTGTTCCCCAACTACTCTTTCCTCAGCCCTGAGTACTCACTGGAGGGAAACCGCTAGCCATATCCTCACTTTCCTCCACCTTAACAGGAGACTCACTAAGCCTACATACTACAGGAACTGTCAACCGCCCCTCAACAGGAAGTGTCAAAACCAGTGGATCTGGCTTTTCCAAACTATTTTTCAAGCTCTTGATTCTCCTCACAAAAACAGCAGTGTCACCCCGCAAAACCCAGATCAGCTCTCCCAGCAGATTCACACTAGCATCACAACTGGGAAGAATCTCCCTCACACAGTTTAGTGAGAAAATTGTCAGATAAATCTGACACCCAAACAAGCTCACGGTCAGCCTGCTGAGGAACCACAACCTTAGCTACTTTGACAAGGAACATTTCTGTAAACAGACACAAATCTCTCAAACTGCAGAAGGCACACATATCTCTGCCCAGAAGGTCTCAGCTAGAGACAAGAATTCTGGGAGCCACCATCTAGTTTAGCAAAAACTATTTCAGGGCCCCCCACAAATCCACCTCCATCGTTTTTTGTGTGGTTTTTTTCCATCAGCACTCTAAAGATGATTAACTTTACAAACTGGGCTTAACTCAAAACGCCCCTTGAGAAACTACGCTCGGCTGCATTCAGTACAAAGCAAAGTGGAAAGTCATTTAATCAAGTGCTGTTCTGAATGACCAGTTGACAAAGAGAGTTAGGGAACCCTGTTAGCATGACCACTGTCCTTTAAATACGTAATTCCCGCCATACCAGTGCGGCGAAAAAGCCGTACCCACCAAGTGGAGAAAAACACACCTGTCTGTTAAACAATCCTCGTCATCTGGGATCCTTGGGACGCATCCCATTTGAAGTTGAAAAATATACTTAAAGTAGGGGTTAAAGTTTGAGATGTACCAAGGAGCCCAAAAAGCACTGATCATTCAAAGTAACCTCTACAGTGTTAGACTTCTCTGCCATTTTCAACCTCCAGCATTTCTGCCACCTTCAATAACTGATCCCTCATTAGCTTGAGGAAACCCCAACATCCTCTACCCCTACACAATACACTGCTAGCTCAAATGCCCCCATAGTTAAAATCAGTATGCCAAAGAAAACCAATAAATCAACTGACAAGTTAGCCATTAGCTCACCGCTAACCAAACACATGCACATGCTCCAAGCCTAAGAGAACCACTGCGAGGGGGGAAAAAAAAAAAAAAAAAGCATGCCATGCACAATGCTACCAACCATAGCAACAGTTAGCCATTAAGCCTAGCGCTAACAGATACTCAGACTCCCAACTGGGAAATCTAATCCTGCAAAACATATATATTTTTTTAGATTTAAATGCCCTACAGTAGATAAATACCAGCTGCAAACAATGTTCTAACCTAATGGCCACCAAACATTTGTTCAGCTGAAACTCAATTACAGCAACACTTGCGAACAATCCTAGAAATACCAGTAAAAGCAGAGTGCCTCAAAAAGTAGCCCAAAACTCACACTGCCCTCCTGTGTGCGTGCCTCTGTATTACCTGCAGTTTCTTCAGCTGTTTGAGGGCCTCGTCACGGCCCTTGTTGGCCATGCTGATGCCTGCCTCCAGCTCTCCCAGGTCTGCCTCCAGCTTCTTCTTAGCAGCCGTGGCCAGGGCTTTCTGCCGGCGCTCATCCTCCAGCTCGGTCTCCATCTCACGCACCTGGGGAACATCACACAGATCCAAGGTTGTGTTTTATAGGTTAGAGTTTTTTTTGTTTTTGCATTTCTTATTGTACAAGTTGTCTGTTCCGGGTTTGAATGCTTTCTTCTAATTGGCATGTAATGAACACAACCCAGTACCTGTTTGACCAGCTGTTTCCTCCGCTCTTCACCCTGCTCGTCTCTGGCCTGCAGGTCCCTGTCGGACTGGGCTTTCATGGCCTGCATGTTGACCTCCAGACGCAGCTTGGCGTCCTCCGTGGCCTGCAGCTCGTCCTCCAGCTCCTCCAGCTGCACGCGCATCTCCTCCAACTGTTGATCCATGGCACGCTTCGCTTTCTCCAGCTCGTGGACCTGCACAAGAGGCAAGAAGGAGGAATAAAATAAAAACATCTTCATTCAACAATGAGGGAGGGATGGTGCATTCACATTTTACGGCATTTGGAAATGTTCCAAACTATCCTCACGATTTTCAAAACACATTGGAGGAGAAGGTCAGACTGGATTTGCATTTTTTAGGAGTCTATAAGGCAGGACGCAATGAATCGAGAACTTGAGTCACCCACTAGCAATAGTTCCACAGCAACATTCGTGATCAGACTTACACTTTTACCAACGTCGTCCTTCGATGAGACCAGGTCATCCATCTCTGCCTTGAGGACCTTGTTGGCCCGGTCCAGTTCATCCTTCATGTCCTTAATGGTCTCCAGCTCGCGGGTCAGAGTCAGGGCCCGCGTTTCCTTCTGCCTGGCCTCTGCCTCAGCCCGGTCCCTCTCCTCAGCATTCCGGCTGGAGATGCTCTTCTCCTCAGTCAGCATCTGTTACAGGGACAGGCGAGAAGGTATTTTAGTAAGACAGAGTCCAATCCAATTTTTTTTGTTTTGATATAGTGCTCAAAGCAAATATGAACTGAAAACGATTGATCTATTCATCATCATATGATGCTATAGAACCTCTATGCCATCATCACCCATCAAACAATTCACCTGGTCAAACTTCTTCTGCTTCTTCTCCAGGTTGGACACAGTCTGCCTGAGGTTGTCCTGGTCCACCATCATGTCATCCAGCTCCTGCTGCAGACGGGTCTTGGTCTTGTCCAGCTTGTCGTAGGCCGATGCCTTCTCCTCCAGCTGTTGGACCACGCCCTCCAGCTCCCGCTGCATACGTTTCTTGTTCTCCTCCGCCCCCTCCAGGGACTGGGTCTCCAGCTCCATCTTCTTCTTCATCTCCGTCAGCTGAGGATAAGGGAAGAGTATGAGAAGTTCAGTAGAAAGGTAAAAAGGGAGAGGAAGAGCTGCACATGAGATAGTGCCGATTGGCCAAGCTAAAGAGTTGTCAATACGTAAAATACATGTAATGCCTCAGACTTCATGGTCTGTATGTCCTAGCGTACAAGGTGGCATAGTTCAAATCTGGATTTTGAGAAAATAGGAAGATTTCTTTAAGCATTCAGTATGGTGGTGTAATACATGCACGATAGGGGACAAAACTGGATAGTAGCTGGTACTAACCTGAGCTTGGAGGGTGTAGAGCTGGCACTAACCTGAGCTTGGAGGGTGTAGAGCTGGCACTAACCTGAGCTTGGAGGGTGTAGAGCTGGCACTAACCTGAGCTTGGAGGGTGTAGAGCTGGCACTAACCTGAGCTTGGAGGGTGTAGAGCTGGCACTAACCTGAGCTTGGAGGGTGTAGAGCTGCTTCTCAGTGTTCTTCTTGCCCTGCTCCTCTTCCTCCAGCGTCTCCCTCAGGTTGTTCTGGTCCTCCTCCATCTGACGCAGACGAGTGGAGAAGGAGAGCTTCTGACGAGTTTCCTCCTGGAGCAGCGCCTAGAAAGACGACAAAAAGGAGGGAAAACATGGTTAGTGTGCATTTAAGGCCATTTCTAAACAGCACAACATGGGTGTGTGTGACCGCGTCTGTTGGCGAGCGCATCTGTGTGACCGTACCTGTACATCCTGCAGTTGAGACTCCACAGTGGAACAGTCTTTAGTTGCCTTGATGGACTTGCTCTCAACCACACTCAACACACTGTTGACGTTGTCCAGCTCAGACTAGACAAGACACAGAAAGGAGGAATTAACAGCCATTTAACCTCATCCTCCAGAACCACGTTAATCCATGATCCCTAATATACATGCATATATTCATTACCATCCATTAAACCCCCCTTTTGTTTTTACACTGCTGCTACTCGCTGTTTATTAATCTATGCAGTCACTTCACCCCTACCTACATGTACAAATTACCTTGACTAACCTGTAGCCCGGCACATTGACTAACCTGTAGCCCGGCACATTGACTCGGTACCCACCCTGTATAAAGCCTTATTGTATTACTTTATTTTGTACTTTAGTTTATTTAGTAAAAATGCTCTTAACTCCATTCAAACATGAACTGCATTGTTGGTTCAGGGCTCGTAAGTAATCACTTCACTCTAAGGTCGACACCTGTTGTATTCAGTGCATGTGACAAATACTATTGTATAATGTTAATCTATCCATCCACCAACATGTACTTTGAAATCCCCCAAAGTGTTCTGGATACCCCATTCATTCACCCGCTTGCCTTATATCATCCCTTTCTCCATCAGGAACAGCCAAGCCACAGTATCCAACATCCAGTCCACACCCACCTGCATCTTGGCCACCTTCTCGGCCAGCTCCTTCCTTTGCCTCTCGCTCTCAGAGTGTTTGATCTGCAGTTCCTGGACCTGGGTCTCAGCCTTCTTCCTGCGCTGCTCTGACTCGCTCTTCCCCTGGGTCAGGGTCTTCAGCTCGATGGCCAGCTCATTATGTTCGCTTTCCATAGCCTGCTTGGCTTTCTCCACTGAAGCCTTGTTCTGAACGAGCAGACACATGGACAGGAGGTTACACAGGCGGTTCTCTCCTGAAATACTATATCGTACAGCTTGTTTTACTTCAGAGAAAGAGTTAATGTTCATATTGTACTGTTGGTGATATAAATTCATGCGGATGAAAACTTCAATATGAAATACAAACTAGTACAGTAAAACTTTGAATGTTACAGGCTGACCGGTCAATCGACAGGCAATATAAAATTAAAGATTCCACCATTCACAGTCATGCTAAAGAACCATATGCCCCCCCAAGAGAGAAATACCCATTATTATTATTATTATTATTATTATTATTATTATTACTACATTTATTTAACCAGGCAAGTCAGTTTAAGAACAAATTCTTATTTTTCAATGACGGCCTAGGAACAGTGGGTTAACTGCCTGTTCATGGGCAGAACGACAGCTTTGTAACCTTGTCAGCTCTGGGATTTGAACTTGCAACCTTTCGGTTACTCGTCCAACGCTCTAACCACTAGGCTACCCTGCCACCCCATGATGCCTACATACGAACAGTATAAAGAGCCCTCACCCTCTTGGCCTGCTCCAGCTGTTCGTTGAGCTCATCGAAGGCCTGGTTGTGTTTGTGCCTCATGTCGGCCACCTGCTGCTCGTGCACTTTGGCCTCGTCCTCCAAAACCTTCTTTAGCTGGGTCACCTCAGTCTCGCGCTTGGTTCTGAACAACAGGACGGAGCGATTGAAAGTGGTGGAGGGAGAGGGGAATTGAGGACTGGCCCCGTATGTCTTCTCAACGGGTAATGGTCTATAACTAAAACTTGACATTTATGCATAGTAAACCACTGTCCTTCACCTCCAACTGTGTGTGTGTGTGTGTGTGTGTGTGTGTGTGTGCACACTCCCAGTACCTGAGCTCTTGTTGTGTTGCAGTGGAGTCCAGTGTGTCCTCCAGCTCAGTCTTCAGAGCCTCCAGCTCCTCTCCCAGGTCCCTGCGGTGTTTTTCAGCCTTGGCCCTCGCAGCCCTCTCCAGCTCCAGATCCTCCTGCAGCTCAGAAAGCTGGGCCTCCAGCTCCCGGATCTTCTTCTGGGCCGTGTTCTTGGCCGCGGCCTCCTCCTCTATCCTGGAGGATGGTGGGGAGTAAAGAAGGATGGGGGTTAGAGTGTAAAGCATTGAAATTAAAAATCATACAAGATTATTTTCTCGACTTTGGTTTTACTGTATGGGCTTAAAATAAATCCTAATAAACAGCAGATCAAACTCTTTCAATGGAAAGTAAAACAACATCTCGTTCAGACCAACCAAATGCTAATTAAATGTGGCCTGAGTTTTTTCTTCATACATGCGTCATTTATAAAATACACACATCAGAAAATTAATTTAGGCCCCTTTCTCCAATCAAGCATTGCCCTTCCCCCTCACCTGGCCAGCGCAGCCATTAGCTCCTCCTCCTTCTTGGCCAGCTGGGCTCGGAGCTCAGCTATCTGGGCGTGCAGGTCAGCCATCTGGTCATTCAGCTCCGTGGAGTCGCCCTCCAGCTTCCTGCGGTTCTTTTCAAGCTCTTGACGACTCTTCTCCTCCTTCCTCAGACGGTCTGATGGGGGAGAAGAAACCAGGGTTGTCTCAATACTACTGCTCTCACCGGCGCGTTTCAGATCAGTACAGAAGAAGGATAAGAGACTAGGAAAAGTGGTTCACCTCAAACTTAGAATCTATGTCATTGTATGTCTACGGTCCACCTACCCTCCAGGTCAGTGATCATGGCCTCGTGCTTGTTCTTGAGTTTCTGCAGGCTCTTGGACTTCTCCTCCTCCTCAGTCAGGTTGGTGGTGAACTCTGAGATACGTTCCTCCAACAGCTTCTTCTCCTGCAAGTAAACAAATAACCCCCCACACACGGTTACACCCCACACACGGTTACAAAATAACCCCACACACACGGTTACAAAATAACCCCACACACACGGTTACAAAATAACCCCACACACGGTTACAAAATAACCCCACACACGGTTACAAAATAACCCCACACACGGTTACAAAATAACCCCACACACGGTTACAAAATAACCCCACACACGGTTACACAATGTCTGAACCATAAGAGCACAACCAGATATTATATTCAAAGAACACCTAGTCCCTAATTTACTCTTAATAAAAATTGGTCCATGATTACTTGCTTTATTGCTGGGCTGAATGAATAACTGCCTAATTGATTATTTTATTCTTCCACCAGTCTAAAAAAAAACATGCTAATGCATCAACTTTTACTACAAACCTTATTGAGTTTGTTGTTCTGGTCATCCAGCACCATGACATTCTCCTCTATCTTCTTCAGCTTGGCATCGGTGGTCATCTTCTCCAGCTGCAGCTTCTGCCTGGCTGCCTCCTCCTCATCCAGCTGCTGCTCCAGGTCCTACAGACAGACGGAGGGAGAGGGATGGAACGTTTTCATTGGGATGTTTTAACCTCAATTCCTTCCATCACTCCCTCTCAAAGTTCACTAAAAGCACCACACCCCTTGGAGGGTGAAATGGAAGGGAAAATGAAAACCAGTGAAAATTGACAATTTGCAAAGGCAATTTAATAGGAGAAATCAAGTTCATATCTTTACATGTGACTGACAAGTTGACCACAAGGCTCAATTAAAGGAAAGTTAGTCCACCATAAATATATAAAACAAAAAAAAACTACCGTGATGTTGGTCTGCATCTTCTTCCGCTCGGTCTGTAGCTGGGTGACCCTCTCCTCTTCCTCCTCCACTCTGGACTCCAAGTCGTGGAGGATCTCCTCCAGCTCCTGCTTCCTGGTGGCCAGCTTGGAGCGCATCTCCTCCGCCTCAGCACACAGCTCCGTCTCAGCCTGCAGCTGCTCCTGCAGGGCTAGCTTCTCTGCATTCAGCTGGGGGGGGGCGGGGGCATGTGTTAGAAACAGGGCAATGATACACAGAAAGGCTGAAATGCTTGTTGGTTTATAATGGAAGTAATTCACTCCATCCATCAACAATGTATAAGACACGAGGGGCGATTTCCTGGACAGATTAAGCCTTGGACTAAATAGCAAACTCAATGGTGACTCAGATAAATGCTTTTCAGTCCAGGACGAGTCAATCTGAAACTACACCAATAAGACGTATTGAAAAGGCACCGATTCATAATCATTCTGAGTGTACCAGTCATTACCTTACATTGGTGCTTAGTCCAATCCATAGAAATATAATTACTAGAAGGGACCCGCCATACCTGTTGCTGCTTGGCTTCAAACTCCTGCAGCTGCTCCTCAGCTTGCTGCTGCCTCTCCTTGGTCTTCTCCAGCTCATCCTCCCTAGCCTGCATCTCCTCCTCCTGCCTGGTCACCTGCAGCAGAGGCTTCACCTGGGGGAGTAGGGGAAGAAGACGGGGACAATGCAAGTAGCTGAGGAGTAGGGGATGAGGTCTGAAACACTGATATTAGGATGCTCCCATATGGATTTGCAACAGTGCGTGTACCTTGGTGAAGAGCCTCCACCACTGCCAGTTCCTGAGTTTGAGGTAAGCAGCACAGTTCCTCTGGATCACCTTCATAGCAGTCAGCTGCTGCTGTCTCTTTGTGAAGGCTCTGGAGACAGAAAAAAATAAAAGTTCATCAATATAAATGATGTTATTGGAATGTGTACATAGAATGCTCACAAACAAACTAATATACAGTAGAAAAATCACAAGCCAAACCTATGCAAGTTACTGCTCTAAATGACAAATTCCTTACTTGCGGGCCACGTATCCACGACACCAGGACTGGAAGCTGATGATGATGTCGGTGATCTTAATGTCCCTCTCCTCCTCCAGGTGGGCCAAGACACCGGCCCGGAAAAACACCTTACTCTGGCCAATCCGGAACAGGTTGGAATCCAGCTCCAGGGCCTTGATCTGGGAAGAGGAAGGAGAGAGAGGATGACATATGGGAATGACATTGGAAGACTGCTGAATGATGGTTTGTTCTGACGCCTCTTACCATGAGCACACAGGCTTGTTTGCCGTCCATGAATCCCTTGGGAATGGCGCTGGGAGTGAGGATCTCATATCTGGGACAACAGGAGAAGTTTAAGGTAAGACACTGAAAAACAGTAACAGGCTAGTCTGCTCACAGTGAAGCTGATAAACAGGTAGGAGATGAGCACACAAAGATATGTTCCCGTGGTTACCTCTGTCTGAACTCCTGGAAGACGATGCGGTTGGGGAAGCCTTGTCTGCAGATACGGATCCCCTCCAGAACTCCATTACACCTCAGCTGTTCAAGAACCAGGTGGGGCTCCAGCTTACCAGCCTGACAGTGACAAAGTGAAGTAGGATTTTAAATATACATTTTATAGTATATGTGCTAAAGCAAAGACCAACTGCTTGGGCCTCATATTTATCATATATTTATTATTTAAGTTTAGTCAAAAACACTTTGATCAATGGAAGAGTTTATGTCTGTAGACACCATACCTTCTTCTCGTGGTTGGGGATGATGCAGCGGACGAAGTTGGGGTTGGTGTTCCTGAGAGTGGTCATGAGGTTGGACAGCTGCTCCTTGTAGAGCTGGCCCACGGTGCGGAACATGCCCTTTCGGATCTTCGTGGCCCCATGCAGCCCCCCATCAGACATCCCAGCAACTTTGTCCAGGCCCACAATACGGTCCACTGAGAGACAATGAAAAGGAGCAACAGGATCATAGATAACACTTATCAACTCATCTTTCCTGCAGTTCTTTCACCATATACTTTCAGTTCAAACACAGAAAGGTTGCTGTAGTTCTATTTACCAACACCAATCATGCAGTTCCATGTACCAACAGTAGGTGACACTATTAGTATACAGCCTACAGTCTACAGCCCAACCCAGTTACTTTCTAGTCTAGTGGAGGTGTCTGAGGGGAGGATGGCTCATAATGAATGGTTCAGGCATTTGATAACCATCATTAGGAGCCCTCCTACCGTCAGACGCCACAGGTCTAATCAGCTCTCAGTATCTCACGAGACTTACCGTCTCTCCAAAGCTCCGACACAAACTTGTCAGTGGACTGGTTGAGCAGCGTGGCCACGTTGTCGTTCAAAGGGTCCATGTTCTTCATCAGCCACTCATCTGCCTTGTAGTCCACCTGGGGAGGAACCATTTTGTGATCACATAGCTGACCAGTCAAGAAGTTGTGGTATTACCAAGTCTCAGGTTCAAGATAAATAAGGGTTGCAAAACTCCGTTTTTTTTTCTTCAGAAAACCCAGTTGTAGAATCTCTGAAAACTTTCATAAAGTCCTGAATTTTACCACCCTATTAGTGATTGATAGATTCCCCACGAATGGTAAACTGACCTTTCCAGCGTAGTGGATGATGCAGAAGTCGGCAGAGTCCTTGAGTTTCTTGGGCTTCTGGAACTTGGGGTTGTTGCCCTGCTCCTGAACCACCTTCTCCACAAAGCTCTTGTCCGTGGCCTTGGGGAACCAGCACTCCTCATCCAGCAGAGCCAGCACACCAGGAGGACTGGCCTAGGAACAGCAGAGAGAAAGGTGGAGACATAAATTCAGTGCATGTTGGGTTGTGCAGGACATGCTAACTTTAGGGGATATTGACTTGCATTGGTTTTGTGAAGAAAAAAAATGCCTAAGTTTGCATTTGGTGACAGCAGCAAGGTAAACAACCATCGGTTGGATTGCTGTTTATGCTTGTTCAAAGACAATGTGTAATTTGGAACAGAACAAATCACATAAGCCTCATGTCCATTAGCGAAGAGGTGGTAGCGGCAATATACTTACATGCTTCTCGATGAGGTCGATGCAGGGCTGCAGGTCCAGGCCGAAGTCGATGAAGCTCCACTCGATGCCCTCCCTCTGGTACTCCTCCTGCTCCAGGACGAACATGGTGTGGTTGAACAGCTGCTGCAGCTTCTCGTTGGTGTAGTTGATGCACAGCTGCTCAAACGAGTTCAGCTACAGGAGAAAGCAGGGAAAAGACAGAAGGTACACATGAATTAGACAGTACTTGTTGGTGGAAACTAAGAAATGCAACATTTATCTTAATGTGAGGAAACATTAATGATATCCACGCACCATCTAAATAGAGATAAAGATGCATTTTGAAAACAAATTGACAATCAATGACCACTCACGCCAATGCATTGTTTTGTATTCAATGACCAACAAACCCCTTTCCCACAACCTTCGGCTCACCTCAAAGATCTCAAAGCCAGCTATGTCCAAGATGCCGATGAAGGAGGCTCCCTGTCTCTTGGTCTTGTCCAGGGCCTTGTTGATCCTCATCACCAGCCAGCGGAACATCCTCTCATAGGAGGCCTTGGCCAGGGCCTCCACCGCAAACTCAGCCTGCTCCTGGGTCTGGGCCTTCTGAACATAGTCCCTGCCCACCTTGATCCTGGGGGACAGGATGGCCCGGGTGAAGTCGGTCACGTTCATGCCCAGCAGGTGGCACACTTTCTGGGCCGCTGAGGGAGAGAGAAAGGGGTGGGTGAGTGGTTGGTGTTGGATGAATGGAGAACGTAAGGGATTGTCGAAGCCATGAAGGAGGGTTGCAGGAGACAAAGTGTCATTAAGGACCCAAGTTGTGGAGTAGAGGGTGCACACTTTTGTTCCAACCCAGAATACACTTCATTCAATTAAATCACAGAGCTCTTCATTAGTAGAAACAGTTGAGTTACTGCCGAAATAAAACAAAAAATGAACCCAGTACCGATCCTGGGGGAACCCCAGAAATGATTAGTGAAAAACAGATGTAAAGTACCTGTGTCATCAGGCATGGAGGCCTGGTCAGAGTTGCGCTCCTTCTTGAAGCTCATGTTACCCAGCTGGAGAACGGCGGACACAGTTTTCAGAAGACCTGATGGAGTACAAGACCAGTCACAATATATCAGTTATTTACAGAAATTGCATTGATCTTGAAAAAGCTATTTGAATACTGTACAGGTTAAGAATCAGGTGTGACAGAGGGGAGTTTGTGTACCTATCCGCTCCTCCTCTGGGATGCTCATGATGTTGAAGGCATCCATGGTCTCCACAAAGAGGTCACGGTCCTGCTGACCAGGGATGGTCACGTTCCCATGGGTCAGGAACCGGTAGTTCTTGTAGTCCTCCAGACACAGCTCAGCTGGTTAAAGACAAAACACATAAGCCATTATAAAAGGAAGATATGGTCTCCCGGGTGGCGCAGCGGTTAAAGGAGGTGTACTGCAGCGGCAGCTGTGCCACCAGAGCCTCTGGGTTCGCGCCCAGGCTCTGTCGTAACCGGCCACGACCGGGAGGTCCATGGGGCGATGCACAATTGGCCTAGCGTCGTCCGGGTTAGGGAGGGTTTGGCCGGTAGGGATATCCTTGTCTCATCGCGCACCAGCGACTCCTGTGGCGGGCCGGGCGCAGTGCACGCTAACCAAGGTTGCCAGGTACACGGTGTTCCCTCCGACACATTGGTGCGGCTGGCGTCCGGGTTGGATGCGCGCTGTGTTAAGCAGTGCGGCTTTGTTGTATCGTCTCTCCAGAGCCCGTACGGGAGTTGTAGCGATGAGACAAGATAGCTACTAACAATTGGATACCACGAAATTGGGGAGAAAGGGGTAAAAAAATATATATATATATAAATAAAAGGAAGATACATGCTTCAAGTAAAATGTGTTACTGGATATAATTTGATTTAAAATCAAAACTTATTTTTACATTATACTTATAATAATGGCCGGCATGTAGACTAGCGGTTAAGAGCCAGTAACCAAACGGTTGTTTGTTCAATGTACCCTTGAGCAAGGAACTCCTATTTGTTCCTCCAAGTCACTTTGGATAAGTTTTTGCTATAATGACACAAAATGTAATAAATTGCCCCCCCGCCCCAAAAAATGACACGGCATAAACATTGATATAAAATGAGTTTGTTGGTCACTCACAGCGCATTTTGTCCCCAGCTCCTGTGAGCATGTAATAGAAGATGTGGAAGGCTCTTTCATCCTTAGCCTGCCGGATGGCTCTGGACTTCTCCAGCAGATCTGGCAACATGGTTCGTCAAGAAAAACCCACCACAGACATCCAATAAGTTGTGGAATATTTGATGTTAAAGCTACAATCCATTGTTGCTACACCTATTTCTGGACTTAGTGATATATACCCATTGATTCTTGAAGAATAACTTAAACTGCCTCATTAGCTTAGCTATACTGCCGTGCACCCCAAGAACCCAAAATATAAGCTTGTTTGACTCAAAATGGTTGTAAACAAATATAAATGTTAAACACTATAGCTTCAAGACATGGCTAACACTAAAATGTTGCCATCATGGATGGTCAGTCCTCACACCCATAGCTCTAGCCATGAATTTGGGTGTTTATTTATCCAAGCCCATCCCTCAGCTTTTTCAACTAACGATTCTAGCGTGAAGGCTGTACATGTCCTTCAAGAACTATGAAGACGTATTGATCGAAAGGATACAAGTTTCAATGTTGGCTCCCACAATATATCCATTGACGTCAAAGTTGATCCGGATAAACTTCCCCTAGAAAGAGAGAGAAGGAGAGATTACAGTCAATATTGGTCTCGTCATTATCGCCACCACATAATTGCACAAAGACGCTAACAAAAAGGTTCTTACGAATCTGGAGGAGTTGTCATTCTTGACCGTCTTGCCGTTTCCGAAGGCCTCTAGGATGGGGTTAGCCTGCAGAAGTTGTTTCTCTAGCTCCCCCTAGTGACAAAAAACATATAGATGCAGTATATTCACAAACATACTCACAGGTATACCACATGTTATCATTATGGCAGTAGGATGGCAGGATGACTCAACATGGGCATTCATGCAGTAAGATGCTGCAACTCCTTAATTCATCGCTGCAAGCATTGCATTTCATCTTGGCGAGAAGCATTGGGAGCACCCACTTGACTCCATGTGTTTGTCGTGGAACTATAGCCATGTTATGCACACGTACACTCACCGGACAGTTTATTAGGTATGACCATCTAGTATTGGGTTGGACCCGGGGCATCAATTCTACAAGGCGTGGTGTTCAAATGTTGCTCAATTGGTATCAAGGGACCTAATGTGCCCCAGGAAAACCCTTCCCAAAACCATGAAACCACCAGTCTGTACCGTTGACGCCAGGCAGGATGAAGCCATGGACTCATGGTGCTACGCCAAATCCTGAAAATCATCAGCATGACTCAAAAGGAACCAGGATTTGTCGGACCAAGGAATGTTTCTCCACTCCTTAAGTGTCCAGCGTTGGTGATTGCGTGCCACTGATCGGAGTGGAACTCTGTCGTCTGATGAAATAGCCCACCCGTGACAAGGATGGAGGAGTTGTGCATTCCTCCGGTTTTTTGCCTGTTTGTGGCCCTCCTGTTAGCTTGCACAATTCTTGCCATTCTCCTTCGACCTCTCATTAACAAGCAGTTTTCACCCAAGCTGTTTTTTGTTTGTCGCACCATTCTCTGTAAACCCTAGACAATGTCGTGAGTGAAAAGCCCAGGAGGCCGACCGTTTCCGAGATACTGGAACCGGGGTGCTTGGCAGCAACGATCATACCACACTCAGTCATAGGTCACTCGTTTTGCCCATTCTAACATTCAAACAGTAACTGAATGCTTCAATACTCGTCTGCCTGCTTTTTATAGCAAGCCACAGCTTGTTGACTCACTGTCTGTAGGAGCAAATTATTTTTTGTGAATGTGATGGTGTATATTGCCTTAGATCAGTTATCATAGACATAAATTAGCAGGTGTGCATAGCTGTAAGCAGTAAACAGCAGGATATTCTACCATTATGATACAAACCAAGAAAGTATGGCCCCAGGGAAGCTATAATTTCCAAATAAACCCCCACACTCATTCATGTTAAATATTCCACATTCCGACACTCTCCCGTCCAAACCACAAGCCCAGCCTTACAAGCATAAAAGATAAGCACTTAAAGTACATTCGAGACAGTCGCCAAGATCCCAAGACAGCACACAGGCATGGAACACCCAAAACAGATAAAATCAGCTTTTGTTGTTGTCCACTTGTTCTAAGACCAACCAGATCAGGTGGACAAAGGCCAGGGAGTGGGACAGGTCAGACAAAAATGACTGGGTTACCCCTTCACTACTAGTGTGGCCTGACTCATGAGCACTTTGCTGATGGCTAAACACACACAACTTACATTTGATTCTAGGGCTGTTTTTACACAGCATCCCAATTCTGATCCCCCCCCCCACTACAGATCAGATCTTTGTCAGAGCTGATCCGATTGGTCTTTTGACCAATTAGTGAAGAAAATAAAAAAGATCAGAATTGGGCAGCCTGTGTCAACAGTCCGAAGCATTGTTACTTGATCTGCTTGACTATGCAGTCATTTGAAATATCACACAGTACTCTTTTCGGCCTAAATCTCTAAGGTGTTAAGCTTTCGGTATAACATAACACTTCACCACACCTCAAATACACCCTTTCACCTGTACATTACACCACCACACAGCTTGCAGACAGACTGCAGTTAGTATACATGTACATCGGGGGGGGGACGCTGGCAAGCGGGAGAGATGGCGAGCGATTAACTCACATGTGCTAACGCTGCACCCTAGAGATGGGAACGATGGATAAGAGAAAGAGTTTATCACAAGTTCTAGCCTACAGAGGTAAAACAAACTAATACAGTGTCATGCAACAGTCATTACAGTCCCATCCAATGTCAATGGGCTGTGTCCAACAACCTGAAATCAGGAAATGGGCCCCTATTCATGAAGCGTCTCAGTAGGAAACAGTGCTGATCAAGGATCAGGTCGCTCAGTCCATGAAATCTCGCTCATATTGAGAGCTAAAATGCTAAAACTGGTCCTAGATCAGCACTCCCTCTGAGACGGTTTATGAATACTGGGACTGGTGACTACAGGGAGGTGAGCCAGGCAGGTCCGGGCCTGAAACAGGAATGTTAGGGACAACTACCCGGAATAAGTACAGGGGGATGAGAAAAGGAGCAGCAGAACAGGAAAACTACAGAGGACAGAATGGAGGTGTAGGAAGAGGGGGAGTGAGGAGGTGAAAAGGAGGGCTGGTACTGACCTGGTCTTTCTTTGACTTAAAGGAAGAGGCAACGTGTGCCAGATACTGGATCACTTTCTTGGTGTTCTCAGTCTTTCCAGCTCCCGATTCTCCTCTGCAGGAAAGGAGAGAGAAAAAGGGAGGAGAGAAATTAGATAGAAATGAGAGGGAGGGAGAGAACAGGAGTTGCTGATTGAACGGAACAGACAGCTCAGATGAGATGTCTTTTGCTAGACAACAAGCATAAATAAAACAGGGAAGATTTTGAGCAGAGACATTGCTTACGTGCAGAGGATGGACTGATCTTCACGATCTGAAATAGAAGACAGAAAATACATGTGAGTGTGTGCGAGCGTCACAGGTGTGTATGTGGCACAGGTGTGTGGCATCACATTCTCTCACCCTGCATCATACTCCTGTAAGCGTTGTCTGTGATGGCGTAGATGTGAGGGGGCATCTCGTGTCTCTTCTTGCCCTTGTACATCTCAATGATGTTCTCAGAGTAGATGGGAAGGTACTTGTAGGGATTGATCACCACACAGAAGAGGCCAGAGTACGTCTGAAAGTTACAAGAGAAGGGACTGAACACACAGGCAACACTAACCATCTATACCAAGTTACAAAACCGTCCAGAGTGCTGTGTATTTATCAGAAATGTAAATTGTTCTGGATAAGGGTTTTCTGTATACCGGTGTTATTTTACACGTATTTATGGGGATTCTGTCTTTATGTAAATATGTGCATATGAAGCATGCAAAACCCTCACGTAGATGAGGCCAGAGTAGTAGCGGTCCTTGAGGTTGTGCAGCACTGAAGCCTCGTTCAAACACGTGAGCTCAGCCATGTCCTCCACCTTACTGAACTTGGGAGGGTTCATCTTCTGGATATCGTCCTTGTTCACAGTCACCTTCTTGCCTGTGTCGGCTAGCTCCACCAGACACTCCTCTCCCTTCTCTTCCTTGACGGAGCCAGCCACGAACCCCAGCGTCTCCGAAGGGATCCATACGAGCTTCTTGGTGGCCCAGTCGGCCTGGTCTAGGGGGTTGGCGACCTTCCCACTATCTCTGTAGAGGAACTTGTCCGCTTCCGACATGGTGGCTGTAGGACAAAGACAATAACAAACAATAAGACCACCCAGGAGGGAGGCTAGGGAAAGGAACGTGAGCCAGAACATAGTGGCTGTAGAGCGGAGAGGAAAAACAAGACATGGAAACCAGTGAAAAATAAAATTGATGATCATGGTTTGGCCCAGGAGTTTGTACGGAACACATGATCGGATTTATCGAGTTCGGCTTCTCCCTGTACAATAACTGATTTGTTTCTGACATGGCTGTAGAATGGATAGGGAAAATAGGACAAGTGTCCAGAGGAGGAATAAAAATGCAGACATGCTGAAATAACCTAAGATTGTTACAGCGCAGCAAACTATTTTGGTCGAAATGCCTTACTTTAAAGTGAGGGGCAACCACAAACAACATGCAGGTGCAGTTCAGACCAAATGAGTAAAAGGTACAGCTCAACTGATGTAATTATTTTGATCATACAGCATCCCATTCCTTGGATTTAGCACCATTTAGAGACGAAGTTTGAGTGAAATGTTTAAGTGTATAATTCACTCAACCTGTCTAAGTTCAGGTCATACGCGCAGCATGGACCTATAAATGACTGGAACCATTTCAGAACACGTGATCATTGTTGAGAACGCTGAACATGAGCTTGTTCTACAATGTTAAACATGCGATTCCCATTTGCTGAAAATGGATTGTTATGCGTGACATAAACATGTGTTACATGAAATGTGCATCTCAGGAATATTTGCCATGTATGAGAGGATGCTCACACACCCCCCGCAGGCACACGCACGCTAGAGGTTGTACTATGAGGATGTATTATGAGGATGATCCTCTATAAGCTTGGTAGATTGTCCCCATGAGACATAAGAGGAGTTATGGACTGACTTTGCCCAAGCATAAACTGGATCAGACTCTAAATGGGTTGTGACAATCAGGAATTGTGCATGCACACGTCATTGGAGTCACACACACACACAAAGCCAGTGACACCTTTCCATCGTGACCTTTGGCACTTACAAGCTGGTCTTTCTCTCCCACAACTGATCCATACATGCACCTTAACCTTCCCCTTGTCTTCCTGTCCCTTAATAACCAAAAACAGAACACTCCCGTTATAGCTTGATGCCTATAGTCGATGAATTTGACAACATCGAGGGGTAGTACTACCTGAACTTACTCTAATAAGAATCGCTTGGTTTTGTGTGTTGTTGCAAAAAAAATTGCTACGGTTTGCCATAACGAATGCACTCCAGCTGTCATGTATTACATAACATTGTCTTACAGACAAGTAAAGAGCGGTGGACCAGTCAGAGAAAGACAAATGAGGGCTCCCTTACTTCCTTTGAAGGGGAACAGAAAACAGGACAGCCAGTGAGGAATGTCTGGAGCAAGTTTAGACAGAAACATTTCATAATACTCAGCCACCACTCCCTTAAGAACAGACACCATGTCTCTTTAAGAAAACCTTCACTCTTCAGGTTAAATTGGTGAATACACAGACAGATCCACATCTTAACCTACTACTTCCCCCTTCTATCCTTGGGCCTGTATTCATAAAACGTCTCCGAGTAGCTCTAGTGCTGATCTAGGATAAGGGCCCACCTGTCCATAAGCTTATTCAATATGATCCAAAAGGCTGATCCTGGATCAGAACTCCTAGACTGAGGCGCTTTATGAATACAGGCCCAGGTATTCTAGGTCAATTTCTATTTCTATCTGCTTGCGTCTCTAGCTATGACCCTTTCAAGGGTGTGTGTGTGTGTGTGTGTGTGTGTACATACTCATGGCCTCAGGCTACAAGTACAGACTACAACACCCAGTCGTAACCAGTTTTTACCTCCATGATAACACTTTAATTACATTCCAGGTGAGATCATTATCTTTAGGATTACATAACTTGTACAGGGTTGCCTTGTCCACCATTATAATGCTATGCCTCTTAGGCTGCATTTACACAGGCAACACAATTCAGAACTCCCATTTTGTCTTTTGACCAATTGGATCTTAAGTGATAGTTCAAAAGACCAATAAGTGGAAGAAAGATCAGAATTGGATGTCTGTGTAAACGCTGCCGTATACTGGTTGAAGGCTAATGAAGCTGTGTCCAGATCTATCAGCATATATCTCAAGGTTTTCTCCTGCTTCCAAGCAAAACATCACCGCGTGTTGATCATGTCACCCATAGTGCCCGAGGTGGTGACACTAAACAGTGTTGTGTTTCTAACCCACGTCCCCCCTATCAGGGAGAAAGTGTGAAATAATAGGGACAGAGAGAAAGGGAGATAGAGAGGGACAGAGAGAAAGGGGGATAGAGAGGGACAGAGAGAAAGGGGGATAGAGAGGGACAGAGAGAAAGGGGGATAGAGAGGGACAGAGAGAAAGGGGGATAGAGAGGGACAGAGGGATAACATCCAGGTGTCTAAGTTCATTATGGGCTCAGACTGATGCTCTGATTAAAGACAGAGGGGGAGGATCACCTTAAGGATCTCTGTGTCCATGCTGTTGGCTGCCCACTACATGTGCCAGCAGGAGTGGACTACTAAACCAGAGTAAACCAGTGTGAGTAGACAGATGAAAAATCAGGACTGTTCCCACTCATGATGACCCAGGCATGCTACCCTGATCAGCTTGCCTGATCCCAACTCCTTGTCACTCAGACCGAAAATGACACTGACTGACAAGAAGTTGGCACAAACAGATCTGGGAATCAGGCTGATCTCATGTACATAAGCCCATCTGAAACACATAGGAGGAATGGGTTCTCGTGGGAGACATGAGGAAATGCAGACAAGATGAGAATGAGAGACTCACAAACGTGGGTTTTCAGCAACAAAGTGCAAACTGTGGGCCAACTTCCACAGGAAGTTGCTTGATATGGTGTTGCAGTGTTGACACATGCATTTCCTGAGGGTCTTATTGCCCAACTTCAGTCTAGAAAAGGACACTACTGACATCCACAATTGACGGTACCCATTGTCATACAGTGTTAAGGGGATCAGAGTGTAAGCCCATGCAGTGGGCTGTGGCTGTCAAGGATTTCCTAGTCATCTTTCAACTCGTATGACTGGCTTGCCAACTCAAATGACTAGTGTGTCAATTAAAAAAGGCAATTACACCACTTTCAACCTAATTTCCATCATCTCCAGCACAACAGTGTCCATCTACATATTTTAAAAATGCACATCAAGTTTAGAAGTCACTGGAGATACTGATTGAGGTTGAAAAGTGGCAGAATTGCCCTTTAACACAACTCCTTATCCATTCACTCGAGGGACCTCGGCATGGTTCGTCTTGCAGTTGCCCGATTAGATTTATGTGCATTGGGTCTAGATCTGGGTTCAAAAAGTACTTGAAAAACAAAGGTAAGAAAATGAGTCCTAAACCAGCGGGAAAAATAAGAAATGTATTTGGCTGCCTGGTAGCCGGTTAGGAAACACTGCTCTGCTACCAAACAGTGTCATTTACCTATGTTATGCAGTCATTGTATCTCAAAACTGTTGTCAGACAGCATAATAAAGTCCTATAGCTCAAGCTGTTGCAGATGGAGGTGGCATGTGGGTGGCTGTTAAAAGGGCAGGGGGAATCCAAGCTAAAGACTGGATTGAATGTAGGCCAAGAACACAAGTGCGTAGAGGTGTTGAAACGTGTTGCTGAGGACAGGTCTGTCAGAGCTAGACATTAGCCAGTGGTGACCTCAACACACCTGGTTTGAAACAAACATCACTTTGAAAAATCTGTAAAATACTAGTTGGGCTTAATTTCGTGGCACAATGGAACCAATGGCATAGTCCCAACAGTGCAAACATCACCCATCTGGCACTCCAGGTAGGCTTAATGCCCCCCCTATTTAAAATCTTGACTCTTGGGAAAATGTAAATTTGGGACACTAATTAGTACGAATTAATTTGTGGATGGCCATCATCATGAGAACACACAACCTTTGGGTTACAAGAAATGTGCTTTATACTTCTGCCCGCTCAACCACCCTACTTTATTTTTTTGTCTTAAATAACCTTGTCATACGTAACCATTTTACCTTTAACTACGCAAGTCAGTTACGAAAAAAATATTTTCAATGACGTCCTAGGGGAGGAACAGATTTTTTACCTTGTCAGCTCGGGGATTCGATCTTGCAACCTTTCAGTTAATAGTCCAACGCTCTAACCACTAGGCTACCTGGCGCCCTACTATACCAAATGTAACATTTCATACTCATTTGAGTCCCGCCGGATTTACATTTACTATGTTACATGTAGTCTGAGACCAGACTGTCTCTTATCATCTAGTTAATGCAGGTACTAGGAGAGGCCGGCATTAACAACGTTAGTATCTATAATAAAATGGGTGGGGGAAGTAACTAAGCAAGATGGTAGATATGATTGCAGAACAGCTATGCATGTACTAATCATATAATTATATTTTAAGGTGTGTATGGTCTAGTCCCCAAGGAAGGACTCTATTCCTACCAGGAACATTGCATTCTGCTAAAATAGCTTGGAGACAGCGCAGTGGCCTGAGTAGGACATTCACTGAACTGAATACAGGTTTGGCTCAACAGTTGATAGTTGAATGCCACACCTTTACCAGACGAAACAACTCAAACACGAGACCCAGTATTTCAGGTGCCAAAAACATCTGAATGCAAGTGTGTGCAAATTGTGTATCCTTAGGGCAGATCCATCAGGGCGTGCGTGCATTTTGTGCTCCAACCAACCCTACAAGCCATGGTCTCAAATTACAACTTCAAACCAAGACAAGCAAACATCAGATATATTGGCAGTGTTGAGCAGTGTACTCCATTTAGTCCAACTAGTCATTTAAATATTTAGTAGGCAAATGTATATTTTTCCACATCAGACCTGCCTAATTCTCACTTGAAACATGGTTTGTTTAATAGGCTAAAATATACCTTTTAGATTTTCTGAAATGTCAGACTACAAATTTAAAGAACAAATCACTTTGGGGTCATATTTAATCAAAATGTATTATAGCCGTCAGTTGAGTAAACCATGTGTTTTTTAGTGTAGTGTAGCTCACCTTCTTTCAGTGTTAAATGATTGGTAGCTTAGTGAACTATATTTTCAGCGTAGTTTCCCCAAAACAGTAAATTGGTCAACGTAAAGTGCACTACTACAGGGTTGATGGCTGTGGGTTGGAATAACCACCAAGTTCGGGAAGCAGAGCATAGGACACTGGCTGGGTGTTGTCATTGTTAATTACGTGGTGAAAGGTGAAATAATCATTGTTTGTATAGGTAGCCTACAATTGGCTTAACCTTGCAGATGCTGCTATCCAGGTTAGCTTTACTCAATGGCTCAAATCAAACTGCAACAGTGCAAGTTTGACGGGACTAATGTGAAATGACTAGAAAGAGAATCAATATTAAATCCCATCAACTAGCAATGTAACGTTAGTTTGCAATCTTTCCAAGTGTCCCTTCGTTACTACCACCGACTAGGTTCTCACCTGAAGCAGTGACAAGGCTACCTTGACGTCGAGTAGTGCGGATTCTGCTGGACGCGTCATCTTTCGATCTACATTCGCGATAAAAACGCAAAAGCGCACATGACACAGATCTAATAAAAAATAACCTACTTGTCTGTCGTTCGTAGAGTTCCCCGCAACAGCCCTCGAAGAGAGTACTAACATATTATAAACAGATCTCATCCCACGAGGATTACGGAGGGAGCAGCTGATAGGTAACCTTGATTAAAAACAACTTACCTTCTACTCGGGTTGTAGGCACAACGGTGTGAATTCGTTTGCTCTACCGGTTTCCGTGTTTTCAAAGGCAACTTCTTCCGCGCGACAGCAAACTCAAGAAACCCTACTGCAGATTATTTCCTTCTCAATTATCTCCCTTTCTGTTGTCTCTGCGCTGGGCGTGACTGAAATGGGGTGGACATATCTAAACTATGATCCACCCACTTTATCATTCACAGGTGTGAGAAAGGTCTGACTGCGACCCGAGTCCTCGCCAAAACGAGGTAAGAAACGCCCACGCCCATAGAAAGCCCGCCCCTCTTGTACTGGCTCTTGGCTACTTACATTTGAGTAATGTAGCAGAAGCTCTTATCCAGAAAAATTAGGGTTAAGTGCCTTGCTCAAGTACACATCGATAGATTTTTCACGTAGTCTGGTCAGGGATTCGAACCATCAACCTTACGGTTACTGGCCCAACATTAACTGCTAGGTTACCTGCTTTCCCTGTAGCATTTTACCTAAGCCTAACCCTTTTGCTGACCATAACCTTATTATCCTATCCCGCTACATGAATTATCCTAACCTGCTAGTTAATTATTCTAACTTGCTACATTAGTTCTCCTATCCTGCCACGTTAATTATCCTAACCTGCTAGTTCATTATTATAACCTGCTACATTAGTTCTCCTAACCTGCCACATAAATTATCCTAACCTGCTACATGAATTATCCTAACCTGCCATATTAGTTATCGTAACCTGCTACATTAGTTCTCCTAATTTGCCACATAAATTATCCTAACCTGCTACATTAAGTATCCTAATCTGCCATGTTATTTATTCTAACCTGCCACATTAATTATCCTAACCTGCCACATTAGTTCTCCTAACCTGCTACATTAGTTCTCCTAACCAAAAATTGACATCTTACCCCAGTCTAAGAAATAAACCTCCCATGCCACTCTGTCAACATCACGGCAAATCTCATGCGAGTGCATTCCATCTATTGGCACAATGGACAGTTTTTTAACATCTCGTCCCATGTTTTATGATTCTGATCATCTGGACCAGTCCAGTGAATGCTGTGAAAGGACAGCTGACAACATAGGAAAGTCTGTGTGACAGCTTGGAGAGACAGCTGACCGGAGGGAATAGACCCCACTGGGGCTGTCATGGGCTAGCTACCCATGTTGGCAGTCTCCGACGCTGTTTCAGTATGTTGGAGACACCCGCTAAGTGCTACTGAAAGTCAACAAAGGAACATACCCCTAGAGCCTGCGAGAGCTGGGGCGCAAGATGGCTCAACGACTGATCACACGGTTACGGACCCAGGAACGGAAACGACTACGAGTCATCCCCCTCTTCAAAGGGGGAGACACCCTGGACCCAAACTGTTATAGACCTATATCCATCCTGCCCTGCCTATCTAAGGTCTTCGAAAGCCAAGTCAACAAACAGGTCACTGACCATCTCGAATCCCACCGTACCTTCTCCGCTGTGCAATCTGGTTTCCGAGCCGGTCACGGGTGCACCTCAGCCACACTCAAGGTACTAAACGATATCATAACCGCCATCGATAAAAGACAGTACTGTGCAGCCGTCTTCATCGACCTCGCCAAGGCTTTCGACTCTGTCAATCACCATATTCTTATCGGCAGACTCAATAGCCTCGGTTTTTCGGATGACTGCCTTGCCTGGTTCACCAATTACTTTGCAGACAGAGTTCAGTGTGTCAAATCGGAGGGCATGCTGTCCGGTCCTCTGGCAGTCTCTATGGGGGTGCCAAAGGGTTCAATTCTCGGGCCGACTCTTTTCTCTGTATATATCAATGATGTTGCTCTTGCTACGGGCAATTCCCTGATCCACCTCTACGCAGACGACACCATTCTATAGACTTTCGGCCCGTCATTGGACACTGTGCTATCTAACCTCCAAACGAGCTTCAATGCCATACAGCACTCCTTCCGTGGCCTCCAACTGCTCTTAAACGCGAGTAAAACCAAATGCATGCTTTTCAACCGATCGCTGCCTGCACCCGCATGCCCGACTAGCATCACCACCCTGGATGGTTCCGACCTTGAATATGTGGACATCTATAAGTACCTAGGTGTCTGGCTAGACTGCAAACTCTCCTTCCAGACTCACATCAAACATCTCCAATCGAAAATCAAATCAAGAGTCGGCTTTCTATTCCGCAACAAAGCCTCCTTCACTCACGCCGCCAAGCTTACCCTAGTAAAACTGACTATCCTACCGATCCTCGACTTCGGCGATGTCATCTACAAAATGGCTTCCAAAACTCTACTCAGCAAACTGGATGCAGTCTATCACAGTGCCATCCGTTTTGTCACTAAAGCACCTTATACCACCCACCACTGCGACTTGTGTGCTCTAGTCGGCTGGCCCTCACTACATATTCGTCGCCAGACCCACTGGCTCCAGGTCATCTACAAGTCCATGCTAGGTAAAGCTCCGCCTTATCTCAGTTCACTGGTCACGATGGCAACACCCATCCGTAGCACGCGCTCCAGCAGGTGTATCTCACTGATCATCCCTAAAGCCAACACCTCATTTGGCCGCCTTTCGTTCCAGTACTCTGCTGCCTATGACTGGAAGGAACTGCAAAAATCGCTGAAGTTGGAGACTTTTATCTCCCTCACCAACTTCAAACATCAGCTATCCGAGCAGCTAACCGATCGCTGCAGCGAGCAGCTAACCGATCGCTGCAGCTGTACATAGTCTATTGGTAAACAGCCCACCCATTTTCACCTACCTCATTCCCATACTGTTTTTATACTGTTTTTTTTATTTATTTACTTTTCTGCTCTTTTGCACACCAATATCTCTACCTGTACATGACCATCTGATCATTTATCACTCCAGTGTTAATCTGCAAAATTGTATTATTCGCCTACCTCCTCATGCCTTTTGCACACATTGTATATAGACTGCCCATTTTTTTCTACTGTGTTATTGACTTGTTAATTGTTTACTCCATGTGTAACTCTGTGTTGTCTGTTCACACTGCTATGCTTTATCTTGGCCAGGTCGCAGTTGCAAATGAGAACTTGTTCTCAACTAGCCTACCTGGTTAAATAAAGGTGAAATAAAAAATTTAAAAAAGGAACACAGCACATGAGACAACCATAACAGCAGCAGGACACACACTTCAGGTGTGCAGCTGTGGTTGGGAGAGAGTAACATCGGCAAGGGGGTTAAGGATCCATCAAGGGAGGAAAAGGTGCTTGGGAGAGCAGAGACAGGGACCTCGCATTGACCAGTACTTCTTATGAAGCAGCCAGTCAAATCAGTCGAATGAAGCACAGCGACGGGACGCAAACCAAAGTTTGCAGAGCATCAGCACCCCTGTAACTGAGGAGGATAACACAAGCACAGAAATGTCGGTGGATGAACTCACCCGACCACAGAGACCTCTAAAAGAGGAAAAGATCAAAGGGCACAGACCGAGTGTGAAGTGGCCCAAAGCTGTTGAAAAGAGAGAGTGGGAAACAATCAACAACGACCTGACAAAAATCCTGGAACAACAGGTAGGAACAGCAGAGAAAAAGCTTGAAAGGATGGGAGACATTATCTACCACTACGGAGAAGAGCACTTTGGAGTGAATGAAAGGAGAAGTGGCAAGAAACCACCCGCGCCAGCCAAATCTAGGAGGCAGCAGGAGATCGAGATACTTGTCAGAGAGAGAAGGCAGCTGAGGAAGCAGTGGAAGAAGGCCTCTGATGCAGAGAGAGAAGGTCTCATGCTACTCCAAGCATGAGACCTGGCAACCTTGCGAAGAGCGGAAAACTTAAGGAAACTTCGTAGGAAGAAGGAACACCCAAGAACACGGTTCTATAAAAACCCCTTTAAGTTTGTCAAAGATCTCTTCGCAAAGGAAAAGTGCGGAATCCTAAAAACTCCAAAGCCTGAACTGGAAGAACATCTGGAAAAGGTCCACCAGGACATGAAAAGGCATGAGCAGATAGTCATCCCACAAGACATCCCACCTATTCAACCACCATAATTCAATCTGGACACTGACCCTCCAAAATGGAGGGAAGTAGAGAACGTTGTCCGAAGAGCAAGAGTGGCCTCGGCTCCTGGGCCTAATGGAGTACCATACAAGCTCTACAAGAATGCCTTGGATGTTCTACGCTTTCTTTGGAGGCTCATGAGGATAGTGTGGCAGAAGGAAATAATACCAAAGGCATGGTGAAGGGCTGGTGGTGTGCTAATCCCGAAAGAGAAGGATGTGACAGACATCAGTCAATTCCGACCAATCTCCCTTCTCAACGTCGAAGGGAAGATCTTTTTCAGTATAATAGCACAGAGGCTGTCCACTTATCTGGAAAGGAACAAGTACATTGATACATCTGTACAGAAAGCAGGCATTCCTGGTTTCTCTGGTTGCCTGGAACATACTAGTATGATTTGGCACCAGATCCAAACAGATAAGAAGGACAAGAGAGACCTCTATGTCATCTTCCTCGACCTGGCCAATGCCTTTGGCTCAGTTCCCCATGAACTCCTCTGGGAATCCTTCAACATTTTCCATGTACCAGAACCCATCACTACACTGGTAAAGGCCTATTTCTAAGACCTGCAATTGTGTTTCACAACACCTGACTTCACAACAACATGGCAGCGCTTGGAAGTAGGCATAATGGCAGGCTGTACAATTTCTCCTCTGGCCTTCACTATGGCCATGGAAGTCATCATCAGGGCATCGAGATGGGTGGTCGGCGGTGAGAGAACTAAGGAAGGGCTCCGTCTCCCACCTATCCGAGCATACATCGATGACATGACTACACTGACCACCACTGCAGCATGCACCAGGCGGCTACTTGCAAAACTGCAGGATAACATCAAGTGGGCCCGGATGAAAATCAAGCCAAGCAAATCTCGAAGCATCTCCATAGTCAAGGGACAGCTTAAAGATGTGAGGTTCTGCATTGGAGATGACCCGATACCAACGGTGTCTGAGCAACCCATCAAGAGCCTGGGTAGATGGTACAACGAAAGCCTACAGGATAAAGATCAAGTGCAGCAAGTAAGGCTGGACATCGCCGACGGTCTTGAGAACATCAACAAGACCCTACTGCCTGGGAGGCTCAAGCTTTGGTGCCTACAGTTTGGACTTCTCCCCCGGGTAATGTGGCCACTCACCGTCTATGAGGTCCCAATAACAACAGTGGAGAAGATGGAGCGAACCATTACCTCATACGTGAAGAAATGGCTGGGTGTCCCACGATGCCTGAGTAACATCGGCCTCTATAGCAAAGGGGTCCTTGAACTACCTCTTACAAGTCTAACGGAGGAGTACAAGTGCTCTAAAGTAAGACTTCAGATGACATTGAAGGACTCCAAAGACCAGACCATTAGCAAGGCTGCACCTCCCCTACAAACTGGACGGAAATGGACATCATCCAAGGCTGTACAGCAAGCAACATCAGCCCTGAGACACCAAGACATTGTGGGGAATATCCAGCATAGAAGAGGAGGCTTTGGCCTGGCAGCAAGCAAACCAACGTTCCATAAGGCAACAACATCTGAACGCAGGAAGCTGGTGGTCGAGGAGGTGCGCAGACAGGAGGAGACTGCAAGAAGTGCAAAGGCTGTCTCTCTTGCTAAACAAGGGCAATGGACGCGGTGGGAAGGCCTGGAGAGGAGAAAGATCAACTGGAGTGAGCTTTGGCAAATGGAGGCAAGCAACATCAGCTTCATCATAAGAGCTGTTTATGATGTGCTTCCATCACCAAAAAATCTACATCAATGGTATGGCGACGACTCGACCTGCCTCCTCTGCCCAGCTCCAGCGACTCTCAGTCATATAATGACAAGTAGCCTCTCACAAGGCCGCTACACCTGGAGGCACAATCAGGTCCTCAAGAGCCTGGCTGCAGCACTTGAGACCAAGAGGAGTGCAACCAATTCATTACCTCCAAAAACAAGCAATCCCGTCAAAACAACAACATTCATCCGGGAGGGACAGAAAAGGCCCAAGTATCCTCCTACAAAGCCAGAAACTGGACACCTAGCCATGGCCCGGGACTGGAAGATGCTTGTCGATATTGGCCAGCAACTCATTTTTCCACCTGAGATTGCTTCTACCAACCTTAGGACAGACATGGTACTCTGGTCCTCTTCACGAAAGGCTGTGTACATCATAGAGCTCACAGTCCCGTGGGAAAACTCTGTTGAAGAGGCCTACGAGCGTAAGAAACTGTGTTACACAGAGTTAGCAGCAGACACAACTCAGCGTGGCTGGAATGCAAAAGTCTGGCCAGTTGAAGTGGGATGCAGAGGATTTGTGGCTTCTTCCATCATCAGGTTGCTGAAAGAACTTGGAATCCATGGACAGGCTCTGCGGCAGACCGTCAGAGCAGTTTCTCAAGCAGCTGAAAGAGGCAGCCAGTGGATCTGGATCAAACGGAAGGACCCTTGCTGGGCTATAACTTCATGACCCCCCACCCCCACCTGAGAACCCAATTCAGATCCCTCCAACTTGAGGAGGGCATATGAGGTATGCGGTCAGCTGTAGGGCTGGCTCAGGGAAGAGGACGCCCCTGCCTTGCATAGTCCCGTGGGACATCTTAATTGGGACACAAGCTAAGGCTTGATCACCCTTTAGCTGGCCACCTTTGATGAGGGTGTTTAGTGATTAAAGGCTGAAACACCCACTGATTCGAAGGCACACTACTGAGGATGTGTCCCAAAAATTGACATCTTACCCCAGTCTAAGAAATAAACCTCCCATGCCACTCTGTCAACATCACGGCAAATCTCATGCGAGTGCATTCCATCTATTGGCACAATGGACAGTTTTTAACGTCTCGTCCCGTGTTTTATGATTCCGTTCTCCTAACCTGCTACATTAGTTCTCCTAACCTGCCACGTTAATTATTCTAACCTGCTACATTAGTTCTCCTATCCTGCTACATTAGTTCTCCTAACCTGCCACATTAATTATCCTAACCTGCCACATTAGTTCTCCTAACCTGCTACATTAGTTCTCCTAACCTGCCAAGTTAGTTATCCTGACCTGCTACCTACATTAGTTCTCCTATCTTGCCACGTTAATTATCCAAACTGCTACTTTAGTTCTCCTAGCCTACTACTTTAGTTGTCCTAACCTGCTACTTTAGTTGTCCTAACCTGCTACATTACTTATCCTAACCTGCCATGTTAATTATCCTAACCTGCCATGTTAATTATCCTAACCTGCTACTTTAGTTCTCCTAACCTGCTTTAATAATTCTCCTAACCTTCTAGAACAAGGAAGTAGCCAGGTGCCAAAAGAAGAGGTGACAGGGATTCTCTGGGCGTTTCAACCCGGGACAGTTCACCATATTGCAGGTAGGTATTTGTGCCTCACACCCTATGTATCAACCAACAACATCATAATGTGGTAGGAGAAATAGGGTGGGATTTGGAGGGATGATCATGCATATTGATGTGTTTGATTTGGTGAATTATCACTTTCTATTGTCAATTGCCAAAGAATAAACTACCACTACTTTAGCACCATAGTCAAATATCTAACACTTATCTCCAGAGGCAGACCTCACCCAGGCCAATAAATATTGCTATTAACAGATCTGTTTGTTATTTAACCATACTGGATGGTAAGGCTTGGGAAGGAGAGAGGAAGGGGTGTTGTGACAGAAGGTGAGCATCTGGTCTGAGAGAGGAGAGTATGTGTGGAGAAATGCAGAAGTCTTGTCTGTACCTGCCCTTCCTGTGATATTCTGAGCCAGGTCACAGAAGGCTTGGGGGCTGGAGGGGGGAGAGACAGTAGAAGCTTTGAGACCTTTAGCTGTTGGGGAGAGGGGTGTAAGAAAGGTCTGATCTGCAGCCACTCTGAACATGGCCAAAGTGGGCTGGTGTCAATAAAGATACACTAATGATGCTGTAGGAGCATTTCTTCATCAATGTGATTGAAAACCTCACCATGTACTGTACACTTTAGCATGTATTAAAAACTAGGTAAACATTTGCATGCATTTGACAGACCCTGGCCGAGAGGTGCTGTGACAACTCAGTTCAGTACAATAGTCACTTTACCCCTACCTACATGTATAAATTACCTCGATTAACCTGTACCCCGCACATTGACTCAGTACTCCCGGTATATGGCCTCGTTATTTTATTGTGGTATTTTTGACTTTTGTTAATTTAGTAAATATTTTCTGAACTCTATTTCTTGCACTGCATTGTTGGTTAAGGGCTTGTAAGTAAGCATTTCCCAGTAAGGTCTACACCTGTTGTATTCGGTGCATGTGACAAATCTACACACCCTAGGTTTACACCAAGCGCATAGGGGCCACTGAATAACTTATAGCACAGACCACACTGGTTGTTTTAGAATGGGCTTGAGTGGAAGTACATGAAATGAAAGTCTGAGACAGGTCACAGTTTATTTCTCACTCCCGATTTCAGCTTCCCTAAACCAAGTTAACTCTACCCAGAGAGGAAGAGACAACGAGAGAGGGTTTAAACTCCCGTCAAACTCGGTCCACAATAAGCAGACCACCCACCTTCCCACTTTTTGGAGTCCCCAAAAATGTTAGCCCAGAGACAAGACCATCTTGTCATATGTACAGTATCTCTGCTTAGCAAAACAACATGAAGGGAGGATTTAACACAAAACAATCAAATCAAACAAAAACAGGTTTCTGTGCAGGGAACGCATTTAAACATCAACTCAGATCATCATCATTCCTCAAATCATACTTCTCTTTGCAAAACCAAGGCTTAAAAGGCACTCTACCACAACCACTGCTTCCTCTAAGCAGCCACACCTCAAACAAACTGAACAAGGGTTATGAAGAGACAGGGGAAAACAGCCAATCACATGTTTCAATGAATCAGTTAACAAAGACTAAATTAGGAGCACCTGGGCGAGTGCATGCACAGTAATAATAGGGCATTCATCACACCTGTGACATAATTATACAACTTTTTGTCACGTCATCCTTGTCACGTCATGAGAGAAGAATGAATTTCCAAAGCCTATGTTTATACAGGGAGCCTAATTCTGATATTTTTTCCACTAAATTGGTATTTTGACCAATCACATCCGATCATTTCACATCAGATCGTTTCACATCAGATATTTTTCAGATCTGATTGGTCAAAAGACCAATTAGCGGGGAAAAAAAGAAGATCAGAATTGGGTTGCCTGTGGAAACGCAGCCAATTACAGACAGCCAGGTATGGTGATATGACATGCCTCACAAACCGATCTGGTTAAAAAGCACACAAAAAAAGATTCCGCAGGTAAGAGTATGAAAACTAGCCCCAGGCATGACTCACTAATCCCCAAACAAACATGTACCAATCTGTTTCTACCATTCATAAGGAGATACTGTCTTCCACTTCCACTTTCTCAGTTCCCCAATGTAGGCATTTGTGACTTCTCTACCTAATATGGTCAAAGAGGGCCAGAGAAGAGTGAGAGAGAGAGTGGTAGGGAGGTGTGGTTCTTTGTGCTTGTTCTGTGGTGTCAAGTTACTTTTACAACCCTGCTATTACCCCATCCCCCTCTCCTTCAATCAGCCTGGCATCAAAGATGAACAGATAGGCTTCCGAGGAGGCGAGTAGGCGTGTCGCAACAGTTGACACTAAAGTGAAAGCGAGCCACCAGCCACCACTGTCACATGAACATACACTTATTACATATGGTATCTGCAGTCCAGGGTAGAACTAATTTTGTTCAACTGAAGGGGAGAGATATTATGCAGTTAGATTACCTGAGATTACACCAGCCATCTTGATAAAACCAACCTGATTTACAGTTTAAATGTGGGGAATTTGTCTGTCACAGTAGTTCACTTCTTAGTATTTGGTGTGTGTGTGTGTGTGTGTGTGTGACTTCACTCTTAATATCCTGTTAGTCAATTTTGTACCACCACAGTGCATGGTTTGATGTAACACAACATAGGTCATGATGTAACATCCTGTCATCGGCTTCTGGACAACATAGGACAAAACAGGTTAAAAAGTGTAATGGGACTGTTAATGGCTTCAACATACCATGTAGAGGTATTAGTGCAGTAGGAATACAAAGAGCAATACAATGAACACCTCCAGAGTGAGAGATTATGTTATATCCCTTTCACAAGCATCCAAAGACTGTTATTGGAGGGAATGGTCATGTCCAGTCATGTAACGTGGTTGAGTAATTTCACTGAGGGGGAACTGCAGACGCAGCACCCAGAGATGTAGAGCGGAGGCTGGGGTGGAGCGAGAGGGTGCATGGATGAGCCGCTTCTGGACGTGTTTCTGCACATCCACCTCTGCTGTGTAGAGAGAGGGAGGTGTGATGCTGGCAAACTATGATGATTCAGTAGAGCTGTGTTGGGGGGTTCTCATCACGTTGAATGAACAGGGCTCCCTCCTGTGGACAACTACAGAAACTACAGGTACAGGAAAAGCAAAGTTACCGGAGAGAAATCCTCTCCTCTACCTGTTATAAAATAAAAACAATGTTTGCATTACAATTTAGATGTATTATTCGTTATGCATTTGAACATTTCTTTAAATTGAAATGACATCCCATACCATCCTGTCTCCAAAGGGCATCTTAAGGAAGATGCAAATAAAACAGCCTCCTTTCCAACCAAGGAACATTATTTTTATTCATCAGTGCAAAATAGCGAAACACAATCTAATAAGAAAGGACAGTATAGTTAATTATTCACATCTGTAATTAGAATTCTCCATTAGGATTATGTTTCCTTTTTGTTCAGTGTTAAAAAAAAAGGCTATTTAAAAAAAAGCCAGTGGTAAAACAAAATAAAAACTAAAATTGGCAAAAAAAAAAAATTCTGTGCACGTTTGAATGGATTTAGGAAGGACATCTCTCAGGCGAAAAGAGTCCTAGTTTCGCAGCAGAAAAAGATTGACATAGAAAGTATTTATTATATACATATGAGTATTAACAGGTGTAAAGTACGTATAGTGTGTATATATAGTTATTACTAAGATTAGACTAAGTTACTCTATGACCATTTGAGAGGTTAGGGCAGGGGTGTCAAACTCATTCCATGGAGGGCCTAGTTGATGTGGGTTTTTGGTTTTTCCTTTCATTTAAGACCAAGACAACCAGGTGAAGGGAGTTCTTTATGAATTAGCGACCTTAATTCATCAAGTAAAAGGAAGGAGCGAAAACCACCCAGACACTTGGCCTTCGTGGAATGAGTTTGACACTTGTTGGTTAGGGAGTACACAGGACCCCATGCAAGCATTAGGCAAGTAGGGAGAGGCGAGGGGTTGCTATACTAAAAGGTCCATTGGCAAAGTCTCCCCTCCATCGTTTTTAAACTGTTAAATTCAGGTTAAAAAGGCATTGTTATCCTCTGCTTGGAACAAGCAGAATACAGTAGTAGCAAGCATGGTGGAAACCAATGACACACACACCTCTCCTCACACATTTTCATCTCCCTACTTCACCTTCCAATAATATACACTGAACAAAAATATAAAATGCAACATGTAAAGTGTTTCATGAGCTGAAATAAAAGATCCCAGAAATGTTTAATATGCACACAAAAAGCTTCTCTCAAATTTTGTGCAAAAATTGGTTTAAATCTCTGTTAGTGAACATTTCTCCTTTGCCAAGATAAGCCATCCACCTGACAGGTGTGGCATATCAAGAAGCTGATTAAAAAGCATGATCATTACAGAGGTGCACCTTGTGCTGGGGACAATAAAAGGCCACTAAAATGTGTAGTTTTATTACATAACACAATGCCACAAATGTCTCATGTTTTGAGGGTGTGCAATTGGCATGCTGACTGCAAGAATGTCCTCCAGAGCTGTTGCCAGAGAATTTAAAAAAAGTAAATTTCTCTACAATAAACCACCTCCAACGTTGTTTTCGAGAATTTGGCAGTACGTCCAAACAGCCTTACAACCGCAGACCACACCAGTCAAGGACCTGCACATCCAGCTTCTTCACCTGTGGGACTGTCTGAGACCAGACACCCTGACAGCTGGTGAAACTGAGGAGTATTTCTGTCTGTAATAAAGCCCTTTTGTGGGGAAAAACACATTCTGATTGGCTAGTCCTGGCACCCCAGTGGGTGGACCTATGGCTGCTCCCCTGCCCAGTCATGTGAAATCCAGACTAGGGCCTAATGAATTTCAATTGACAGATTTACTTATATGAACTCAGTAAAACTTTTTATAAATTGTTGTATGTTGTGTTTATATTTTTGTTCAGTATACATCCGTCTTTCTACTGTTTGTGCGCGTCAGCGGTTGTGCACCTCTTTCATTATCAGCCTTTTACACATCTCTCTCCCTCTCCATTCAACATCAATACTACTACTAGCAAATAAATCACAATGACACACACACCTTTCCAACTTCCATCCACGTAATACCCATCTGTGTCTTAACAGAGAACCATCAATAAGAACCTCTCCTGATTATGGACAGACAGGACATGCAGACAGACAGTCTGAATAGGCCCAAAGCATTGGAGCTTAAAGAGACTAGGTTTTTAACTTCAACCAAGTACTAATGTGTTCTCTGTGGTATGAGGGACACACTTTAGTCACCCCAATAAAAGTATTTCAGCTTTGGCAGGAGGGAGAGAGTGGAGGGGTCCCAGTTGAGTCCATCTTCAGATTGGAGAGAGTCCATTCATGGTCCAAGTCACACTGGACACCAGTGGACCAATGGCTTACGGGTTAAGGGTCAGGGGTTAGAGCGGGGCTCTCCCACACTGTTCCTGGAGAGCGCTCATGTAGGTTTTCACTCCAACCCTTGATGTAACTACCCTGATTTATTTGATAAACCAGCTAATTATTAGAATCAGGTGTGGTAGATTAGAGTTGGGATAAATAAGTATTTGTTGAACTACAGTAGCTGCAGAAATTGCCCGACATCCAACTTTCATCTTCCACCTCCTTAGTTTTTGGACACAGAGCCTGACTCATATCTCCTTTCCTTCCTTCCTCATAGTTCTTGGACCCAAAGTCGGTCTCTTTATCATTTTTCCTCTCCTCCTGTCAGCAGTCAGAGAGCTCGGAGTAGGTGTTGGTGTCACCTTCTGTTTTCCTCCGCTGGCGGACTGACTTCTCCTCCTAGAGGAACAACACACAGACAGTCACTACTAACAGCAGGGTGTGTGAGTCTATGATGTTGATATGGGGTCTGTGTGTTACACTACTAACAGCAGGGTGTGTGAGTCTATGATGTTGATATGGGGTCTGTGTGTTACACTACTAACAGCAGGGTGTGTGAGTCTATGATGTTGATATGGGGTCTGTGTGTTACACTACTAACAGCAGGGTGTGTGAGTCTATGATGTTGATATGGGGTCTGTGTGTTACACTACTAACAGCAGGGTGTGTGAGTCTATGATGTTGATATGGGGTCTGTGTGTTACACTACTAACAGCAGGGTGTGTGGGTCTATGATGTTGATATGGGGTCTGTGTGTTACACTACTAACAGCAGGGTGTGTGGGTCTATGATGTTGATATGGGGTCTGTGTGTTACACTACTAACAGCAGGGTGTGTGAGTCTATGATGTTGATATGGGGTCTGTGTGTTACACTACTAACAGCAGGGTGTGTGGGTCTATGATGTTGATATGGGGTCTGTGTGTTACACTACTAACAGCAGGGTGTGTGAGTCTATGATGTTGATATGGGGTCTGTGTGTTACACTACTAACAGCAGGGTGTGTGAGTCTATGATGTTGATATGGGGTCTGTGTGTTACACTACTAACAGCAGGGTGTGTGAGTCTATGATGTTGATATGGGGTCTGTGTGTTACACTACTAACAGCAGGGTGTGTGAGTCTATGATGTTGATATGGGGTCTGTGTGTTACACTACTAACAGCAGGGTGTGTGAGTCTATGATGTTGATATGGGGTCTGTGTGTTACACTACTAACAGCAGGGTGTGTGAGTCTATGATGTTGATATGGGGTCTGTGTGTTACACTACTAACAGCAGGGTGTGTGGGTCTATGATGTTGATATGGGGTCTGTGTGTTACACTACTAACAGCAGGGTGTGTGAGTCTATGATGTTGATATGGGGTCTGTGTGTTACACTACTAACAGCAGGGTGTGTGAGTCTATGATGTTGATATGGGGTCTGTGTGTTACACTACTAACAGCAGGGTGTGTGGGTCTATGATGTTGATATGGGGTCTGTGTGTTACACTACTAACAGCAGGGTGTGTGAGTCTATGATGTTGATATGGGGTCTGTGTGTTACACTACTAACAGCAGGGTGTGTGAGTCTATGATGTTGATATGGGGTCTGTGTGTTACACTACTAACAGCAGGGTGTGTGGGTCTATGATGTTGATATGGGGTCTGTGTGTTACACTACTAACAGCAGGGTGTGTGAGTCTATGATGTTGATATGGGGTCTGTGTGTTACACTACTAACAGCAGGGTGTGTGAGTCTATGATGTTGATATGGGGTCTGTGTGTTACACTACTAACAGCAGGGTGTGTGGGTCTATGATGTTGATATGGGGTCTGTGTGTTACACTACTAACAGCAGGGTGTGTGGGTCTATGATGTTGATATGGGGTCTGTGTGTTACACTACTAACAGCAGGGTGTGTGGGTCTATGATGTTGATATGGGGTCTGTGTGTTACTACTAACAGCAGGGTGTGTGAGTCTATGATGTTGATATGGGGTCTGTGTGTTACACTACTAACAGCAGGGTGTGTGGGTCTATGATGTTGATATGGGGTCTGTGTGTTACACTACTAACAGCAGGGTGTGTGAGTCTATGATGTTGATATGGGGTCTGTGTGTTACACTACTAACAGCAGGGTGTGTGAGTCTATGATGTTGATATGGGGTCTGTGTGTTACACTACTAACAGCAGGGTGTGTGGGTCTATGATGTTGATATGGGGTCTGTGTGTTACACTACTAACAGCAGGGTGTGTGAGTCTATGATGTTGATATGGGGTCTGTGTGTTACACTACTAACAGCAGGGTGTGTGAGTCTATGATGTTGATATGGGGTCTGTGTGTTACACTACTAACAGCAGGGTGTGTGGGTCTATGATGTTGATATGGGGTCTGTGTGTTACACTACTAACAGCAGGGTGTGTGAGTCTATGATGTTGATATGGGGTCTGTGTGTTACACTACTAACAGCAGGGTGTGTGAGTCTGATGTTGATATGGGGTCTGTGTGTTACACTACTAACAGCAGGGTGTGTGGGTCTATGATGTTGATATGGGGTCTGTGTGTTACACTACTAACAGCAGGGTGTGTGAGTCTATGATGTTGATATGGGGTCTGTGTGTTACACTACTAACAGCAGGGTGTGTGAGTCTATGATGTTGATATGGGGTCTGTGTGTTACACTACTAACAGCAGGGTGTGTGGGTCTATGATGTTGATATGGGGTCTGTGTGTTACACTACTAACAGCAGGGTGTGTGAGTCTATGATGTTGATATGGGGTCTGTGTGTTACACTACTAACAGCAGGGTGTGTGAGTCTATGATGTTGATATGGGGTCTGTGTGTTACACTACTAACAGCAGGGTGTGTGAGTCTATGATGTTGATATGGGGTCTGTGTGTTACACTACTAACAGCAGGGTGTGTGAGTCTATGATGTTGATATGGGGTCTGTGTGTTACACTACTAACAGCAGGGTGTGTGGGTCTATGATGTTGATATGGGGTCTGTGTGTTACACTACTAACAGCAGGGTGTGTGGGTCTATGATGTTGATATGGGGTCTGTGTGTTACACTACTAACAGCAGGGTGTGTGAGTCTATGATGTTGATATGGGGTCTGTGTGTTACACTACTAACAGCAGGGTGTGTGAGTCTATGATGTTGATATGGGGTCTGTGTGTTACACTACTAACAGCAGGGTGTGTGAGTCTATGATGTTGATATGGGGTCTGTGTGTTACACTACTAACAGCAGGGTGTGTGAGTCTATGATGTTGATATGGGGTCTGTGTGTTACACTACTAACAGCAGGGTGTGTGGGTCTATGATGTTGATATGGGGTCTGTGTGTTACACTACTAACAGCAGGGTGTGTGAGTCTATGATGTTGATATGGGGTCTGTGTGTTACACTACTAACAGCAGGGTGTGTGAGTCTATGATGTTGATATGGGGTCTGTGTGTTACACGTACCGCCTGGAAGACTCCGTTCTGACCCCACTCTCCCGGGGAGAGGTCATCGAGTTCCTGTTCCCCCTCTTCCTCCTCCTCTTCTTCCTCCTCCTCCTCCTCTTCTCTCACCGTGTCCATCCCGTCCTCCTCATATTCCGTCAGGCAGTCCGACTCGTCCCCCGCTGGGGGGGACACAGACACAGTAATGCGCTATATGAAAGAGACCAGCCATACCGTAGCTCTAGCAAGACTGAAGATTGCCATGTGATACACTACATGACCGACAGGATGTTTGTCAAACATCTCATTCAAAAATCACGGGCATTAATATGGTGTTGTGACTTGTTGGAAAGGTGGCATCCTATGACGGTGACACATTGAAAGTCACTGAGCTCTTTAGTAAGGACATTCTACTGCCAATGTTTGACTGTTTGAAATAGCCGAATCCTCTAATTTGAAGAGGTGTCCACACCTAGGTATATATAGTGTCTCTCTCCAGGTATATTCCTATCATAAAGGAGCTACAATTTAAGTAAAGACACATTCAATATATATTTTTTAAAAGGTGACCAGAGCCCGTATTCAGTCTCAGAGTAGGAGTGCTGACCTAGGATCTTTCCATAGAAATCTTATTCATTATGATCTAAAAGGCAAACCTGATTCTAGATCAGCAATCCTGCTCTGAGAGGCTTCATGGACACTGGCTCTGGAGCTCTGATTATTATTTTATTGCAGGACACTTGGAAGCGTTAGGACACGGTAAAGAGGCAAACGGAGAGGGAAAAAAAGAGGCAAACGGAGAGGAGGCAAACGGAGAGGAGGCAAACGGAGAGGAGGCAAACGGAGAGGGAAAAAAAGAGGCAAACGGAGAGGGAAAAAAAGAGGCAAACGGAGAGGAGGCAAACGGAGAGGAGGCAAACGGAGAGGAGGCAAACGGAGAGGAGGCAAACGGAGAGGAGGCAAACGGAGAGGAGGCAAACGGAGAGGAGGCAAACGGAGAGGAGGCAAACGGAGAGGGTAAAGAGGCAAACGGAGAGGAAGGGGAAAGGCTCAAACCCTTATCGCCATGGCAGCAGGGTTACTGCTGCCAGACTTCGGTACATTTTCCACTTTATAACAGCCTCTTACCCTCAGCAGCGTCGGGATCGACGTAGGTCTGGACCGGCTCAATCCTGGACACTATCTCAGCCAGGTCAGTGAAGTCTGACCCTGGACACGTATAGGACTGGAATACAAACAAGACAATGTCATTATGGTACGAGAATGTTAGAATTTGTGTAAAAATGTAATAACGAACACAGCTTAAAACAAGACAATGTCATTATGGTACGAGAATGTTAGAATTTGTGTAAAAATGTAATAACGAACAAAGCTTAAAACAAGAGAATGTCATGGGAATGTTATAATAATGTTAGGTAAATGTTATGTTAGGAGAAGGTCATAATGTAAAGACTTATAATAACGTTATAGAAATGTAACTGTGCTAATGTAAAGTGGAGCAGCTGTGAGATGGTGAATGTAAGATTTGTGACGCGTGTGTGTGTTTGTGTGACTCACGTCCGTCTTGGTCTTGCTGTCTTTGTAGTCTGCCGAGCGGTGGTCCTTGAGCATGTTGTCGATGATGTCACCACGGGCCCATCCGGTGAAGAGCAGCTTGCCGTGCTGGTAGCCCACATCCTGACAGAGAGGACACGTTAGCCTGGGATAACAGACCATGTTTTACAGAAACAAGCTACCTCAGCAACAGAGTCTGGTGGAGGCCAAGCTTCGAAGATGGTCTTTTACCGTGTGATTTGTTAGCTATGAACAGGAGACTGTATTTGACCAAAACTTAATGTCAGTGGTTATCTAAAATTACATACAGTTGAAGTCGGAAGTTTACATACACCTTTAACACATTTAAAAACTAAACTTTCCACAATTCCTGACATTTAATCCTAGTAACATTTTTCTGTCTTAGGTCAGTTAGGATCACCACTTTATTAAGAATGTGAAATGTTAGAATAATAGTAGCGAGAATTATTTATTTCAGCTTTTATTTCTTTAATCACATTCCCAGTGGGTCAGAAATGTACATACACTCAATTAGTAGTTGGTAGCATTGCCTTTAAATTATTTAACTTGGGTCAAACGTTCAGTGTAGCCTTCCACAAGCTTCCCACAATAAGTTGGGTGAATTTTGGCCCATTCCTCCTGACAGAGATGGTGTAATCGAGTCAGGTTTGTTGGCCTCCTTGCTCACACATGCTTTTTCAGTTCTGCCAACACATTTTCTATAGGATTGAGGTCAGGGCTTTGTGATGGCCACTCCAATACCTTGACTTTGTTGTCCTTAAACCATTTTGCCACAACTTTGGAAATATGCTTGGGGTCATTGTCCATTTGGAAGACACATTTGCGACCAAGCTTTAACTCCCTGACTGATGTCTTGAGATGTTGCTTCAATATATCCACATCATTTTCCTCACTCATGATAACATCTATTTTGTTAAGTACACCAGCCCCTCCTGCAGCAAAGCACCCCCACAACATGATGCTGCCACCCCCGTGCTCCACGGTTGGGATGGTGTTCTTCGGCTTGTAAGCCTCCCCTTTTTCCTCCAAACATAACGATGGTCATTATGGCCAAACAGATATATTTAGGTTTCATCGGACCAGAGGACATTTCTCCAAAAAGTAAGATCTTTGTCCCCATGTGCAGTTGAAACCGTAGTCTGGCTTTTTTTAATGGCGGTTTTGGAGCACTGGCTTCTTCCTTGCAGAGCGGCCTTTCAGGTTATGTCAATAAAGGACTCATTTGACTGTGGATAGATACTTTTGTACCGGTTTCCTCCAGCATCTTCACAAGGTCCTTTGCTGTTGTTCTGGGATTGATTTGCACTTTTCGCACCAAAGTATGTTCATCTCTAGGAGACAGAACACGTCTCCTTCCTGAGCGGTATGACGGCTGCATGTGTCCATGGTGTTTATAATTGCATGCTATTGTTTGTGCAGATGAACGTGGTACCTTCAGGCATTTGGAAATTGCTCCCAAGGATGAACCAGACTTGTGGTGTTTTCTGAAGTCTTGTCTGATTTCTTTAGATTTTCCCATGATGTCAAGCAAAGAGGCACAGAGTTTGAAGGAAGGCCTTGACATTCATCCACAGGTACCCCTCCAATAGACTCAAATGATATCAATTAGCCTATCAGAAGCTTCTAAAGCCATGACATAATTTTCTGGAATTTTCTAAGCTGTTTAAAGGCACAGTCAACTTTGTATGTAAACTTCTGACCCACTGGAATTGTGATACAGTGAATTCTAAGTGAAATAATCTGTATGTAAACAATTGTTGGAAAAATTACTTGTGTCATGCAAAGTAGATGTCCTAACCAACTTGCCAAAACTATTGTTTGTTAACAAGAAGTTTGTGGAGTGGTTGAAAAACAAGTTAACGACTCCAACATAAGTGTACATAAACATCCGACTTCAACTGTAACAAAGAAGTGATCATGAATGTAAATACACTTTGAACATATCCCAGAGTCGAGACAGAGGTGTTGAGAAGGAATTGTGGAACTCACGTAGATCTCGTCAAACTTGCCGAAGTCCATTGTCTTGAAGCGGTCGATGGGTGGTCTGATGTACTCACAGTAGGCACTCTTCTTCACCACTTCCAGCTGACGTACACACGACACATAGGCCAGCCTGGACTGGATCTCTGCCATGTCTGGAACCTGGGTGGGTATAGACGATAGTGTGTAGGAGTGTGTGCACGCGTGTCGGTGTGTGGGGCCCATTTGCGTTGAACATCATACCTTCACTTTCTCTGCCCAGGGGTTGATTCGTTTCCACAGCAACCACCAGCCCGACAGGCTGTCGCCATAGTTACAGAGGTCCGTCTCGTCCTGGCTACCTACGTCGATGGCGATGACAGTCTTGGCGCCCATGTTCCTCGCGATGTCCGCTGTGGGACGTCACGTTGTGACACACACACACACACACACACGGACGTACACGAGCCGGCAGCGGGGACGATAAGGAAAACCCAGTCTGGGGTTAATTCCTCATAGGAACCTTGTCCTTCATATACTTTATTACCATATTCAAACTCACTCCACCAGAAACAGACATCCCAATTGGCTGGATTATCGCTCACTGGATAATCACATCAAAACTTCATTTAATTTCCAGTTTTATACAGTGCATCTACTTTTGATGGTCCCAAAGTTTGGGTGAATTCTTATCTCCACGTTTGGTTCGCTCCTGCATGGTTGATAATGCAGCCTTGGTGTGTGTTTATGGTGCGAGTCCCAGAGAGGGTTTGAGACCAAGTACCCTGTGAAGGGTGCAGGTCTCACCAGTCCACTCCACAGTGTTGACCCAATGTGTTTAGCTTAGCGGTTTAGAGTGTTGGTCCAGTAACACAAAGGTTGCTGGTTCAAATCCCCGAAGCCAGAGAAAAATCAGTCGATGTGCCCTTGAGCAAGGCACCGAATTTCTCCTGTAAGTTGCATCTGTTAATTATTAAATGACAAATGTAAAGCTTAAATGTATATAATTAGCTTTAGTTCTATGGGTACTAGCTATCTAAATCCACTGAACACTAGATGGTGGCTATGGCATTGCGCATCCTCTGCCTATTAGAATGTGAGACTAGTCATTGCTTTACCTTGACAGACACTGGGTCCAACTCTGTGGGTGTGTCCACCCAAAACATCAAATAATCACAAGTATCGTAAACCTCGAAGCCACCCGACCATGTTGCACAAACCGCAAGGAGATTCCACATCTAAAATGAACCTAAATCACCCAAAATAGAGAAGGATGATGTTCAACTTCATCAGGTTTGTGAAACATCGTTTTGTGAGTCACATTTTTTCCCTGCACGCTACAATGACCACTTCCAGAGGAGATAAGAGTAGCATAGCAGAAGAGATAGACATTTGAGTAGTATGCAGAAAAAAAGTGTTTCAAGTTGTCTTTTTTTCCAGTAGGAATGCAACAGGCAATCCATACATCCATTTGGAATTACTCCCAGGTTGGTAACAGCCTAATGAATAGCAGTTTGTTGAGGGACCTGATACTGCGTGTCGTCTTCATACTGGAAGGGAATGTACCGTCAGAGCCGACTGGTGTCTTGTAGGTCACGGATTTGTTTTATGGCATTGAGAAAGCTAACTGTATATCGTTTTTAAAGCTCACAACTCTTATCAACACCCAAATAATCTGAGGAACATGGTATGTCCCATACCTTTAGATGTTCTCAGCCAGTAAGACACCAGGAAGCCTTACTGACAGACACATAGCATTCTGAAACTCTGTTGATTTAGTGCTGATTTAAAAAGCTTGTGGATACTGGACAATGGGATACTTTGTACCGCCAGTGTCCACCATCACTAACACACTTGACGCTCTGTGTTGAATTTACTCCCATCTGATAGGTAAAGATTGATCCTGAGCTGAAAGCATGTTACGGACCAATTTCAAATACACTACGGGGATCATTTACATATTTGTTTTCCCTCTCAGTCAATTGCCTCTATGGTTATATTTTGAGCAAATTGTTGGCAAATTAAATTGAACACTTCGACAATGGAAACGATTTGAACGCTCATTCCCACTGCTCAGATGGTAGAAAATGCAACTGAATTCTGTCAAATTGTAATCTCCACCATGGTCAATGACAGCCCCTACTTACCCATGGACGATCTCTCAACCCCCCCTCAACTAAAATAACTCTGAAAATGTCCTACTACCCCCTCCCTCCTCCCTATTCTCCTCCTCATCATCTACTTGCCTGGCAGGTTGTTGATGTAGCCCCCGTCCATAAGCAAGTTGCCATCTTTGGGGTCGCAGAGGGGCGGCAGGTACCCTGAGAGGGTCATGCTCGCCCTCACATAGCGCCACAGTGACCCTGTGAGCCACACCCGGGGGGGGGGGGGATAACATCTCAATAATGTTGGCGTAACTTCAGGTTGGTCATGCGTTTTGGCAGCAGACCACAGCCCCAAACCATAGGGTGCCATCCCGATTGGTTAACCCAGAGGTGGATAACCATCAAAGGGTTAGCCACGGGATGTGAATGTGGTGCTGCACAACCTCTCAAATTGCTTCTGCATCCCCTGAACCACCTTACCATGCACAGAGACCTGTGTGTGTCAAGTCTAGGCACAGGGTAAGGGTGCAGCCACAGAGTATTAAGGGTTGGTTGGATCTCCAGACTCTGTCCCCAACCACAACCGTATGCTCCCTGTGAGTTAACCCTTGTGAAAGGTTAATTAGGCCAAAGTCAAGCTTTTTCTTTTATAACCATTTACAAAAAATAGTGTCAGTTGGTTGAAAACATACAAAAACAAATATCACCAAAAATACAGGTATGAGGAACCTTTTAAACTTTGCCTTCAGTTCCCTGACTCCTCAACTAGACACAAGGAGCACAGGGGGTTGGTCGTCTGGTCACAGCATTTGGAGATCTCTCAGACACTAGTGAACATGTTAGGGGCAACCAGCCAGCCCTGCCCAGAGCTGTAGTCCTGTAATACCACTCCGGACCAGGAGAGGGCAGGGGGAGGCTGGGCGCTGCATGGATTGGAAGGAGAAGGAGCACCAGAGGAAGAGAAGGATGCTGCTGTGTGTGTGGGTGGAGTTTGAAGGGGACATAGGAGACTGAATAATTTCAATGTGGAATCATTGAACTGAACTAGTTCTGGACTTAGAAGTACTAACAAAACGCACAGTCACCATTTTCAGCCCACTTTTAATTTGAGGCTTCAATCAAGCCCTTCACTGACAAGAGTGATGGAACTGTATGTTCGTCTATGGGCATTGGTAGGATCCAGAACACTTTTGGCATCTCGCTAGAAAAGGCTAAAGGGAAACGGGTAGCATCAGCAACACTGTCATCAATATATATGTAAAGAGTAGATATATAGATGTGTACAGTACACAGACATGCACATACATGGACAGGGGGAGGTGTAGCTGCTGGGGGAGGGGGGTACAAATGGTTGACAGAAGCCATTCATAAGCACTGCTCGGTATGACGACATGGGATCAAGCGATGGACGAACGGGCAGACAAATGGACAGAGAAAAAAACCCGACTACAGACCCACAATTAAAAAACAAAAACATGAAATAGCCTATATGGTGACCTTCTCTGACCTCAACACAAAACCTTTATTTCCCGACACCATAGGATCAGCTTCAAAACCCTGAAGAGAACGCTACATGTTGTGCTCCTATAGCTAGGTCGATACGCAAAAAAGCTATAACCTATGGACTTACACTGACAAACGAGTGACTGAGGCCCAAGCTTTAGAACGTGGGAAACGACAAGCAGCAAGCTGCGTGGAAAGGCCTCAGGGAAAAGCCTGTGTAACATGCTCAGGAAGAAGCAGACAAGTAAGTGTACACTTGGTGTGTAGTATACCAGCCAAGTGCAGGAGAACGTGGGAGATGAAGTGGAGCAGCATGGAGAACCAAAAACAGGGAGTGGGCGGGGCACCAAAAGCAGGACCATCATGCACCTCTCTGTATGACCCATGGATATGTACCTGCATGAGCAGAGCCTCACTGCCAATCCGGAGGCATGGGGAGGGGCTTACTGACACTGGGAGGGCGGGACAAAGCCAATTTGGAACTGTCGTGTGTATGAGTGTGAACTATTGAAGCCAAATTGAATAGAGAAGTATTGGTGTTAAGAATGGGTGGTTCTGAGTGTCGGGGAGCGAAACATTGCATCCCCTCCACTCACATACCGAAATATACACTGTATTAGCCTAACTTTCCTTCCAAACCATGGGTTCCCAATGTCCGACTGGTCAGGTGGGGTTAAGGTGAGACGGAACGTGGGAAAGAGGGAGGGGGAGGGAGTGGTCGATTGTCGGTCGTTTCAAAAGAGCTTAAGGTTGAAGTTGCCCCTAACCCCAGATCTGGGATCAGATGACATAACCCCTAACATTAACCATCAGGTGGGTGAAAATAATATGACCCTGTATCAGTGGTCAGGAGCAACTTTTACAACTCCTTTTGGGGTTAAGGGGTGAGACGGGGGTCAGGGTTTGAACTATGAACTCTGACCTGGGACATTGTTAACATAGCAACCATCCACAAGCAGGTGGCCATCCTTGGGGTCGCAGAGGGGAGGTAAATAGGGGGTGTAGGAGGCACTCGCTCTAACATAGCGCCACAGCGAGCCTGTCAGAATGGAAGATGGAGAGGAGACATCAAACATGGACAGAGAGAGAGAGCCAGAGAGAGAGAGAGAGAGAGCCAGAGAGAGAGAGAGAGAGAGCCAGAGAGAGAGCCAGAGAGAGAGCCAGAGAGAGAGCCAGAGAGAGAGCCAGAGAGAGAGCCAGAGAGAGAGCCAGAGAGAGAGCCAGAGAGAGAGAGAGAGAGAGAGCGAGCCAGAGAGAGAGAGAGAGCCAGAGAGAGAGCCAGAGAGAGAGAGCCAGAGAGAGAG